>NC_134271.1:135396001-135654609 GCF_031893055.1 Leptodactylus fuscus
AGATCTTAGAATAAGCCAGTGCCAAGTGCCAATAGCGCGGAAATAAGAAATATTATATATAGGAAGGAAACATTAACTCAGCCATCACTTTCTATCAGGATCCGGTTACGTCACATTCTGAAAATACAAAGAGGGTTCTTTTCTAAATTTCTTCGGGTTTCCAGGACTTGAGAATTCTTCCATATAGATGGACTTTGTAACCTGATCAATATTCTTCTCTAATTTTATAGAAAATACATTAAATATGAATAAGAAAATGGCAACATCTGACCCAGGTAAGATAATGTCATATAATATAATGTGATATAAAGAGAAATGAGATAAGATGAGAGTTAGAATAACTCATAAGATTAGTGACGTTATTGTCTAACCATTGCTTCATCTCTCTGTAATGTCCATGAAGGTGTAATACTAAGAGTAATATATGTGTGATATAGCATTTACAATGGAAATCTTCTTTATTTAGCAAATCCCACAGCCGTATATCATGATGACATGCTGATAAATCCCGGACGCAGTGCTACAACCTGTACAGATTGCTTGTGGCCCAAATCTACAGATGGGACGGTCAATGTGCCCTATGTAGTTTTCTCTAATTATAGTAAGTTTTTGCTCTTTATTTTCTACCTATGGTGGTCATACCAACTGCCCAACACTGGATCACCCTATAAATATTCATGTCACCCCCAGGTTCTTGGCAACTCAGCTTGTTTAACAATTCGATGCAAGAATTTGAGACCCTTACATGTGTAAGGTTTGTACCCCGGACAACGGAGAATGACTACCTCAACATTTTGGATACAGAAGGGTAGGTCCCACTACTCAGACTGCAGATTTGGTGGACTAAAAACTTTGATAGAATCTTAGAAAAGTTATTAGAGAATGATCAAACATGTTATTTCTTCTATATATTCAGGTGTGTAGCGAATGTGGGACGAGTCGGTGGAGGTCAAAGAGTTGGATTGGATGGTGGTTGTATGTACAGAGGAATTATACAACATGAGCTAAACCATGCCCTGGGCTTCTACCATGAACATATGAGGAGTGACCGTGATGACTATGTCACCATCATGTACCAGTACATATCATCAGGTAATGGCCAAAACATACATACATAGTTACATAGTAGATTATTTTGGATTAATACACAGGTCCTTCAAGTATAACTTAGCTGATGCCAATTGACATATGTCAAGGGAAAAAAATTAAAAAGTCACTAGCCTAGGAGTAAAATTATCAATAGTGTTTTCACCAGACACCTTACCCAGTAATTTACTATAAGTACGTAACCATATACTGTATTACTTCAGCTAAAATCCATAACCTTACATTTGCCCACATTAAACTTCATTTGTGAAGTCTCCACCATGCTTCTAGCTTCCGTAGACCCCCCTGTAATATTCTACTATCTACCTGAGTATTTATTACTTTACAGAGTTTAGTATCATCTGCAAATATGGACCCCCCACTATATAAACCGTCTACTAGGTCATGAATAAACATAGTAAATACAAGAGGACTCAATATTAACCCCTGTGGCACCCCACTAGTGACTGTGACCCAATCTTCCCATTATTAAGCACCTTTGTTACCTATAACTGAGCCAGTTGTAAACCCAACAACATTATATTTTCTCCTATACAATCAATGTTGTGGTCATTACGATATCCAATGTAAGAGAAATCTTTTATGTTTCAGATTATGTTTTAAATTTTGCCAAACTGGACACCAATAACCTTGGTCTGGAGTATGACTATGGATCGGTGATGCATTATGACCCGTAAGACTGACATTAATAATAAATACTTAATAATATCTAGATACCATAGAGGACAAAGCTATAATACATCTGATCTATTCTGTTCTATGATGTATCATTTGGTCACATCCTTATGTCTCCTCCTTGTCTCTATCTCTGGCCAGGTGGGCATTCTCTAACACATCAGGACAACCCACTATTGTGACCATCCCCATCGCAAACATCCCAATTGGACAAAGAGATGGACTCAGTGTTCTAGATGTTTCTAAAATCAACAAATTGTATCAATGTGGTAAGTTCTTGCAGGTCTAAAGTTTTCAGAAAGTTGTGTCCAAGATCCATCATCAAACCATAAAAGACCAATAAAGATATTTTTCTAAAATATAAACATGATATTAATTTTTCCCCTTTTAGACCTCTGTGCTAATTTACTGAATGAAGACAATGGGACTCTGACCTCAGCCAACTACCCATCACCCTACCCACATAATACCAACTGTGTATGGCTGATTAGGATGCCATCAAACCAGGTACAGTGATGAAGAACCAGAACTAGTATATCAGGCGTATCCGGTATATCAGGAAGGAGAACTCATATCACTACATGTATACAATCTTCCTCCTGATACATGGGGGTTATCAATAAACCTTCATTCAGCAAATCCACAAGGATTATTGTAACCCTAGCATCAGAAATCCAAATGTAACATGGCGTCATAATACCAATGGCCAAGCAAATTAGCCCCATAGCAATTCAATATGGCAAATCCTTAGCTTATCTATATAAAATCCACAGCAATAGGGCACATTCCGTAAACATTTTATGGGACAGAATTATTAATACCAGTGTGGTGGTTTATGCATCAGATTTCAGTTTTTTTTATTGTTTTTCCTTTTTTAGATTTCCTTGAACTTTACTGCCTTTGATATCCAGTCATCTCCCAATTGTACATCTGACTATATTAGGATTTATGATGGTCCTACTAAGAACTATCCCCTGATTTTGGACAGAACTTGTGGGTCCGGACTGATCCCTCCGATTATTTCTTCTACTAGCCAACTACTGGTGGAGTTTTCTAGTGATGACAGTGATGCTGGGGTCGGCTTCAAAGCTGTATACAGCTCAGGTATAGGATAAAATCCTGTTTGGGTAATAATAATAATAATTGTTGTTGTTTAATAATTAGAGATGAGCGAACAGTAAAATGTCCGAGGTTCGATATTCGTTTTGAGTAGCCCCTCAATATTCGACTACTCGAATCGAATATCGAACCCTATTATACTCTATGAGGGGAAAATGCTCATTTCAGGGGTAGGCAATGTTCAATCAAATTATACTTACCAAGTCTACGAGTGAGGGTCGGGCTGGATCCTCCGAGAAGTCTTCTCCGTGCAGCGTCCCCGCGGCATCTTCTGGCTCTGAATTCACTCTGCCAGGTATCGGGCCTGGGTAGAGCCAACTGCGCATGCCCGCACTACAAGTCGGCATGCGCAGTCGGCTCTGCCCAGGCCCGATGCCTGGCAGAGTGAATTCAGAGCCGGAAGTCACCGCCGGGAAGCTGCACGGAGACTGTATAGCATTCGAATAGCAAGTGGTACTCGAATGAGTACGAGTATTTTGAATACCGTAGTATTCGATCGAATAGGTATTCGGTCGAGTACTACTCACTCATCTCTATTAATAATACAAATGGTTGTGGAGAAATTACATTGATGGCCTCTCCATAAGACAGATAAAACCACTGGAACCTTCATGAACAACACAATAGATCAGATGATTGTTTTTCAGCTGATCATTTGCCACGTTACAGATCAGCCAGATATGACTTGATATGTGACACACTACATACCATGCAATGTAATCTCATGGACTGTGTTAAACTTTGGTTTGCTGAGTCAAATGAATGTGTGTTACATATAAACCCTTTTTATGTACTTTATTCCCTACAATATAATGTATGTTTTTCCCAGTGCAATGTGGAGGAACCTTTTATACACCACAGAGAAACATTACTTCACCTGGATACCCCGTACGCTATTACCCAAACCAGAGATGCATCTACACAATCACGGCCCCTGTTGGGCGCCGGGTAAGGATTTATTTTGTTTTAAGAAGAAGGATTGAAGGATTAAGGAGAAGCAGTGTCAGGGCTCAGAATAACACTCCTGCCTGACACCGCCCTCCTGACAGTACCGAGCCTTAGCCGCTGATCAAGCCCCAAAAATAACTAACTAGATTAGATTTATCGGGAACTGTGGGATCTATAGACAAGTTCCATCTGTGCTAGAATCAGTGGAGAAGCAGCTATTAAACCATGACATGGACTTGATGGTCACGGTGAAAGCTCTTATTTAAATATCATTTTTGAGCTCTTGATTGGACAATTTCCAGCCATAAAATTATCAAAAGGCAAAACAAAAATCAATACGTGAATTCTGATTCCCCACAATACATTGTAATATATTAGAATTTTTTATTCAAATCTGTTGTTATTGAAGCTTTAAATATAACAGATGTGTAATAGAAAAGTTACAATGACATGAAATCATTAGAATTGCGGCAAGTAGCTGGAGAAAAGACAATGGGGAGTAAAAATACAAAAAAAGGAAGCGTAGTGATATCAAATTAGAAGAGGTGGGGGGAGGAAAAAATTGAAAATGATGTGATAACATATGACCAGCAAAGAATAGTGTGATCTAATATACTGTATTGCCATTGTGTTATGATACATTACAATATCTGCTTCTTATCGCTACAGATTTACCTGACCGTCAGTGATTTCCAGGTGGAGTCTTTTATTTACTGTGCATTTGATTATCTAAAGATCCTGGATGGGACCAAGAGACTGGCCCCCCAATGTGGTGAAACTAGAGTAGGTCCCTATACCTCTTCTGGGAACACCTTGCAGCTGTTATTTGTTAGTGACAGCCGAAATGAGTTCCGGGGCTTCCAGGCATCATATAAATTTAGTGAGTATTACAGTCTCTTCTGTATATATCCCTCCCATACATACTGTAGTAAATACATAAGATAATCCTTTAATAGTCCCACAATGGGGAAATTTCAGTGATACAGTTTCATAGATGGTACAGTAGTATATAACAAGAGAAAAACGCATACAAGGTCATGGCAGATAGAGAAATCCTAGGAATCATAGCAACTAAAAAAGAAAGAAACACAGACACACTGCAGGATCATTTAGTTCTCTGTGTGAAGTGATGTTAATAATACAGCCCGACCGTGGTTGGAGGACACGAGGAGTGGGGGTCACAGCATGTAGATATAATAGGCAAAAAACCCCCCGTTTTTTGCAGAGGTGGGGGACATATGCAGCTATCATGATAACATGTGGTAGTTCCTTTGGTAGGTGGTGAGATCTCATGCTCACAGCTGATAGTTCGGTATCTTACATCAGCACTATTGTCCATTAACCACAAAAAAAATAAATGCCCCAAATATCCTTCATCACAAGCCCTCCTCTTCCTTTCTTCTTACCACTGTGTTCTACTGCCCAGAGAGGTCTGAAGCCATCCAGGTAGACAGGGTGCTGCTCTCTTGCCAAGCTTCCATAAACACATGGGTAGGTGGGTGATGGTAGGTTCCCAGGCTGTAACAGAGTCCCACGTGCCCACAGTAAAAGAAAGAAATACCAGTGAGCTGTAGGCATCTTCACACATCAGCAATAGACTCCAAAAATCATCTCCTTGAAAAGAAGAAGTCCACACTTCCATGTAGGTTTCTCCTTCATGCCACATGGTGTCCATGCTGTCCTTAGCTCCTGGGGGGATGGTAACAGGCACATGTGCGCAGGAAAAAACTCCAGGTCTTGAGTCATTGTCCATGATTAACAATAGAAACAAAAGGAACAAAATACTCCACAGGATCTTCCATTCGATTTATAGTTGCTAATTCATAGTACTAGTTTGCTTGGTTACAGGATTCTTGAAGATACAGAGAAAAAAAGAGTGAAAAAGGAAAGATAAAGGTTGCTCCCAGCTTGGAGCTCTGTATCAAGGCAGCCACACAAGGTGGCACCAGGAAGTGTAGGAAGTGTACATGTTGTGTTCTCCAGTTCCTGTAGGCCGTCTGTGTAATGTCTGAGTTGAGAGATGTTCTATGTAACTATCCTGTACTCTATCTAATAGGAGGGGGTCCTGGTGAGCCCCTAAAGGAATTAGATTTTATAAGCCATACAATCCCTATAGTAAATATACCATATAGTAAGAAATGTTACATCTTTTTATGTATTAAGGACATTGTATTACTTTGACAATAACATGGAAGGTAATGTATAGATTGGACGTCCTGTATTTGATCTTCTAATCCATCTTTATGTCTTTCTCTACAGTATAACTGGAGATCACCGCACCCCGGAATACAGATTCATTCAAGCACTCTATTCCGGAGATTATATGAAGATAAATCTCTATAATATTCTTCATTTCCTTCTTCTTTACCAAATCATATAGAATATACATATAATATATAGGAAATAAGTAATGATTTCTGTCCCTTATCTACATTCTAATAAAGTTTCTATTTGCATCATCAATAGTATTATCTTCTGTGTTTAACTGTGACTGCATGGATGTATGGGATAATGTGAGGGTGTGCGGTAATGGCGGCCATGTCAATGTCTGTCTAGCAATGCTGCCTGATGAAGGGGATGATCGAGGGTCACAACTTAGCGTTTTATAATAATGACCATTTTGCTATTCTTTCTGTAGAATATATAATCCTCTTCTCTCACTCTGAAATCTTGTTGTTGCTGGGGAGAGTCATAAAATGACCAGTTTATTGGAACTTGGTAGATGAACACACCTTATTGGTTCCAATTTGGTATAAGTGATAGGTGTTTTCTTCAGGAAGAGAGAAATGAGAATTCTGGCTTAATTTGCAATAAAATGACCTCCATATTATGTGATTAAGACACCTTTTGTCACGTTTTCTTCTGACAAGAGGTCATGGTTTAAGTGGAAAGGGGAATAACTTAGTAGGAATAAGGGTAGTTGCCCAGTTGTATCAATTCATCTCAGGAAGCTGAGGGTCTTTGGAGTCCAGGGGTCACAGTAGCATTATCCATCTTCTTCAGTGTGGCCTACTGAGGAGTAGCAAACTGTTACAGTTATGTGTATATATAAATATTTTTTTAAACTACAGAACCTCTTAGCTGTAGAACACTACAGCGAGGTCCACAGACCCAATGGTGGGCAGCTGTATGTCTGAACTCAATGTGAACTACTGCAAAGACACTGCAGCCTGGATTAATGTGAACTACTGCAAGACACTGCAGCCTGGGCTAAATGTGAACTACTGCAAGACACTGCAGCCTGAACGCAATGTGAACATTGTGCACTGTGCAACACTCCATGTGAACAAGGTGCAACTAAAATCCTGTCAGTTTAGCTCACTGGCCAGGTGCACCAGTACAAGTGAAACACACACGGTTGCCAAGGATTAACACTCACCCCAGGCCAGCAAACACACACTTACACCTGCAACAGCTAGGGGCCACCATGGACGTTTAGAACATTCTCCTGCACACAGCTTGGAGTTACCAGGGGAGTTTGCATGCTCCTGCACACAGCTTGGAGCCATCAAACACCCATGCTCCCGCATACAGCTAGGAGCCATACATGAAGCAGGCAGTAACATAGGCTATCTCAGAGACCAAGCCTACTGCAGCTCCACAAGCTGGAATGGCGTCTACCGCTCCTAGCCCTGGTGTAGAGCTGACAGTTAAGGGCTTACAGGTCTTAACTAACAGCACCCAGATTGAAGCAGAGAAACCCCACACAGAGGCCTAGTCTGACAACCTGCCTGAGTACTGGAGCCTATCCCTGACTACTGTCATTCACTCCGTGGACTTTGAGGAAGTTTTAGACAGTGTGAGCACCCAGCAGGCATCGGCTCACACTATTTAAAAGGAAGTCCCCGCCCAATAGGGGCGGTGGCAATGACCTCACACTCATGCTCAATAGGGGGAAATGGCACTTAGCTTGTGAGCAGCTCCAATACATCTGAGCATGCTCAGTAAGGTGAAAGCTGGATGGTTGGATTGACCCACAGGTGGCGCTGCGGGTCCCAATCCTTTTTTTTTTTTATGTAGATTGTGAGCACCACATAGAGCTCACAATGTATATTTTTTCCCTATCAGTATGTCTTTTTTTTGGAATATGGGATGGAAATCCATGCAAACACGGGGAGAACATACAAACTCCTTGCAGATGGTTTTTTGCCCTTGGTGGGATTTGAACACCAGGACTCCAGCGCTGCAAGGCTGCAGTGCTAACCACTGAGTCACCGTGTGGCCCCTTGTGGCTCACACTTTTTAAAGTGGAGTCCCCGCCCAACAGGGTGGTGGCCATGACCTCACTACTCATGCTCAGTAGGCAAGAAGTGGCACTTAACCTGTGAGCGACTCCAATAGGTCTGAGCATGCTCAGTAGGCCGAAATCTGGACTTACACTCCAGACACCTCACTACATGAGGCCGATGGCGAGGGTTAGATTGACCCGCAGGTGGCGCTGTGCGCTGAGAGTGGACCCTGTGAGACCCAATCCTAACATACAGGCAGATTAATCTTTTGGATCTATCTATAACTAAGGAAGAGTCTGGTCATTTATGGACAGTTGTACATAGGAAGTCCACCGCCACAAATTCCCTATTAGCCTGGGACAGTAGGCACCCGCCATCACTTACAGATGGAATACCAAAGGGACAGTATATATGTGTGCGCAGAAACTGTTCGAGATTGTCTGACTTTCATGTTATGGACAAAGACCTTCAGGGTAGATTCTGAAGTATTATGGATAATGCTAAATTACAATACTTACAATAGTTAATGCTTTTTTTCTCTATATGAGGGTCCAGCCATGGCAGTACTCGCCATGTCCCCCGATGCTATGCATGTAACGGGTCTGTTAAGCACCACACTTCCACACTTCAGTGTGTACACCCCACTTTGGAGTTTGTTTTCATTGTTCCCTGTTCTTACCCTCCCTTCCTTAGCACTGCCTTTAATCTTTTGACCTGACCTCTTTGAGCTTTACTTTATACTTGTTCTTGAGCCTTATTTCCATACCCTTCCATATGTGAGATATTTTCCCACAATGATGACATAAGGCATTCCTACAGTACTATAAATTACAAACTGATATTTATATTCAAGAATCTTATATTATTGCCTACATTTTTTCATTCCCACTATAGCCTATTAGGTCATGCACCTAGACCAAGAGCAGAGATGTAGCTGTTCTGGTCAGAAACACTGCCCCTTTACAGGACCATTCTATGAAAGTAGACTCTTAGAAGGAGGTATATTATTATAATGACTCTCTGCCCACATCCCAGACTTCATATCTGCAGACGAGAAGAGGAAACTCTACATCCTACTGGGAGAAGAAGAGGCCACTGTGGAGATCGCTGCCCAATACGTGTCCAGCTGTCACCAAACAAGAGGAAGATGAGACTCCACGGACTGTTATACCCCAAACCACCCCCCCACCCCCATATAGCGGTCACCAACTAAGAGGAAGATGAGACTCCACGGACTGGTATACCCCAAACCACCACCCCACCCCACCTCCCCATATAGCGGTCACCAACTAAGAGGAAGTTGAGACTCCACGGACTGTTATACCCCAAACCACCCACCCCACCCCACCTCCCCATATAGCGGTCACCAACTAAGAGGAAGATGAGACTCCACGGACTGTTATACCCCAAATCAGCCACCCCACCCCCATACTCTCCCCCTCGACTCCAACTCCCCCCTCCCCCACCCACTTTACTAGCTTTGGCAATGCCAAATATCTATTCGGACGTGCCAATAAAGCCTATTTGATTTGATTTGATAATATGCCAGTTCTATGTCACCTCCTATGACCCCAACAATTCACCAGTTTCCATGAGCTATGTGATCTACTAAGGCAACTTGAATACTATAAGATAGTTTGGTGCGGGGGCTTTAATTTTACTCCCAATGCAGTTTTTAACCGCTCTTCTCACACTGCAGATACATTATCATCCAAAACCAAGGGTGAGGTTTGTAAGGCCTTCTATTCACTTAATATTGTGGACTGCTGCAGTGAGTTTAATGGACAAAGGGGAGGGTACACATCTTTCCCCTGCACACTTCCATTACATTAGAATTGACTTGTGTCCACCACACTGCTTACTAGCTGTTATGGTAAATTGCAAGACCACAATACAAGTAATAGCAGAAGAGACAGCTATCTAAAACTAGCACACCCCTGCGAGCCAACGCAGATCCCGGAAACGACTTAACCAGAGCTCACCGCGTGTCCAGTTGGACTTGTGCTGAATCTGGGAATCTGAATTGTCACCAAACAGATGTACCAATAATAAAAGCACCAACCTCATTCCTTATACAGCTCAATTTAAAATTAAAAACTTTTCCTGCATGCCTCTTGATAACTTGACAACCATTCTTAAAAAAAGTATGACCATGTCCTGGCAACGGCAAGATTTTAGGGTGAGAGAGGGAACATCAAGGGATTCTATATTCTACAGAAAGAAGATTGAAATGGACTCTGGCCAACCAGGCATCTACATGACAGACATGGCTTCCCATTATCACATATATTCACACAGTAGTAAATAAAGAACATAATGATACAATTAGATGATCGATGATACAATTAGAAACTTTATTCGGACGATTTATTTTTTTTAAACAAACCGAGTATTTATGGGACAGAAATAATTTATTAATGCAAATATTTTAATTCTATATGATTTAGTAATGTAGAAAAAAATATAGAACATTATATAGATTTCTCTTCATGTCATTTCCGGAATAAAGTGCTAGAATGAATCTGTATTCCGGGGTGCGGTGATCTCCAGTTATACTGTAGAGAAAGACATAAAGATGGATTAGAAGATCAAATATAGGACATCAATCTATACATTACCTTCCTTGTGATTATCAAAGTAATACAATATCCTTAAACATAAAAATGTTTATATTTTTTACTATATGATGTATGTCCTTATGTGTCCGTATGCATCGCAACGTAAGTCCTGGCTTAAGTGACGTCTCTTCCATCATTGAAGATGGCTGACATCTCTGGGGAGTGAGTGGTGCCAGGGAGAGCTAACTGTGTTTTTTATGTTTGTATCCTCCCCTGGGTCTCCGATTATTATACTCTGGGGTCTGAAAAGACCACAGAGTATAATAATTGTTCATGAGTGGTCCACAATGGGGTATAACACTGTGTTCAGGGGCCACTATGGGGGATAATACTGTGTGCAGGGGCAACTATGGGACATAATACTATGTACAGGGGCCACTAAGGGACATAATACTGGGTTTAGGGGTCACTATGGGACATAATACTGTGTGCAGAGGCCACTATGGGGCATAATACTGTGTGTGTAGGGGCCACTATGGGGCATAATACTGTGTGCAAGGGACACTGTGGGCATAATATTGTGCAGGGGCAATTATGGGACATAATACTTTGTTTAGGGGTCACTATGGGACATAATAGTGTGTGCAGAGGCCACTATGGGGCATAATACTGAGTGCAGGGGCCACTAAGGGACATAATAGTGTGTGCAGGGGCCACTATAGGGCCTAATACTTTGTGCAGGGGCCACTATGGGGCATAATACTGTGTTCAAGGGACACTATGGGCATAATATTGCGCACAGGGGCCACTATGGGGCATAATACTGTGTTCAGGGGCCACTATGGGACATAATAGTGTGTGAAGGGGCCACTATGGGACATAATAATGTGTGCAGGGGCCACTATGGGGCATAATAGTGCATGTGGGGGGAGTTCAGTCATAATAGGAATGTGGGGGGAGGTTGGTTGGGGGGGCAATGTCAAAGGTTCACCAAGGGGCCCCACCATTCCTAGTTATTCCACTGCATGGGAGGGTTATGTAAAGAAGCGACTGTAATACTCACTAAATTTATATGACGCCTGGAAGCCTCGGAGCTCATTTCGGCTGTCACTAACAAATAACAGCTGCAAGGTGTTCCCAGAAGAGGTGTAGGGACCTATTTTCATTTCCCCACAATTTGGGGCCAGCCTTTTAGTCCCATCCAGGATCTTTAGATAATCAAATGCACAGTAAATAAAATACTCCACCTGGAAATCACTGACGGTCAGGTAAATCTGTAGAGATAAGAAGCAGATATTGTAATGTTATCATAACACAATGGTAATACAGAATATTACATCACACTATAACACAATGTTTCATGAAATAAGACATCAGGTACCAAAACTAACTGAGATTGCTGCTCAGGAATGGTTGGAGCTAGAGAGAAAATTCCAACTGTGCTGGAATCATTGTAGCGACACCTACTAACATATGGTAGGAACTTGGATGGATAGTGGTGGGGAAGTGTCCTCTTTAAGTCACAATGTTTTTTTTTCTTGGCAGCCTTAACAATGCAGAGTTGTTTATGACTACCGACTGGTTACTGGGTCTACAAGAAGTTTGTGGTAATCTAAGCCCACCCCCCATTTCATCAATGGTTCCATCCAGCTGTTTTTCTCTCTCCTTTCCTGAAGCTTTCTTCAATAGACAGAACATTGAATATATCTATGAGTCTATCACAGGATTATCAGAAGATCCAACATGGAGACCTGTTTTCTATGACATCAAAGGCAGAATGATTATAATGTACAGACTAAAAAATATCTTGTATCAGTGAAAAAATGAGGAACATTATGAAATGTTGGCACATATTCTAGGGTTCTAGTAGTGGATTTCCGATTAGGCCATAAAGACATCGAGGCAACTAGTGACACCTAAGATCTATTTCTAGAACAATCTAAAGAGATATAATTGTTGGATAGATTCAGTATTTCTGGGATCTAAACTCAAGTCGAAACTAAAAAAATCCTTCTTCTTAAAAAGAAAATAAATCCTTACTCGGCGTCCAACAGGGGCCGTGATTGTGTAGATACATCTCAGTTTGGGGTAATAGCGTACGGGGTATCCAGGTGAAGTAATGGTTCTCTGTGGTGTATAGAAGGTTCCTCCACATTGCACTGGGAAAAAGATACATGTTGTATTGTTTATGAAGGTTCCAATGGTTTCATCCGTCTTATGGAGAGGCCATCAATGAAATAGCAACAATTATTTCTAAGACACAAACAGGACGTTATCCTATACCTGAGCTGTATAAAGCTTTGAAGCCGACCCCAGCAACACTGTCATCACTGGAAAACTCCACCAGTAGTTGGCTAGTAGAAGAAATAATCGGAGGGATCAGTCCGGACCCACAAGTTCTGTCCAAAATCAGGGGATGGTTCTTAGTGGGACCATCATAAATCCTAATATAGTCAGATGTGCAATTGGGTGATGACTGGACATCAAAGGCAGTAAAGTTCAAGGAAACCTAAAAGAATAATTAAAAAATTTATATCCTATCTGTAGAATAAACCACTGTCACTGCTTAGTAAATAATTCATGTATAGTATGGCGATCAATCAGCATTGTAGATTGGGCACTGTCGCCTGATCTCTGCTAAATTATGTTACTTCAACCTCTTCCAGGTATACGTCTTAGTGATCTCTCTCTTGTTCTGCAAGGACGTATCAGTATTTCCTTGCAGTTTGCAGCAGATGCACAAAATCATGCAGCTACTGAAATGGGGAGTCAGCTGTAACTAGAGCCGGAGCTCCTCTAGAGAAAGCAGGGAAGGTTTATGATGAGCTCTGTATACACAGCAATGGGCTCTGCCATGATACAGCCACCTTCTGACCCAGTGGTTACGTGATCCACTGGGATCAGAGTCTCTTAGAGCTTCTGGGTCCTACTGGACCCAGATCAGCTCTATAGTTATGGCCAGGAAGCTGTATTCTTCCCGCAACTGGGGCAAAAAAAAGTGATCAGATGTCCCCAAAGGTCTATTGTGATCTTATAGGGACAGAATGTAAAAAAATAAAGAAAGAAATATATAGAATTAAAGAAAGAAAACAGTAGAAAAGTAAAAAATTTAAAATGAAAATAAAATAAAAAACAAATAAAATAACAAGTCTATAACATGCCCTTATAACAGTTTCTAGCTCCACCAATCCGAAATAAAAATTATTGCAACAGAGCGGGAAAACTATTTTCTAAAGTTTTTTAGTAGTTCTTTGTGATATTAAATAACAGAAATGAAAAGTGAAAAACAGAAACTTTTTCCCTCCACTTTTGTTTATATTTTCCCAGATCTAAAATTCTTTTTTAAAAAAATATGCAAAAATAAAAACAGCATAAAATAAATCCCACTGAAAAAAGGTGCAAAAATTAGTTGAATAGCTCAAATGATAAAAAAAATGTTCTCAAAACCGCATATACAAAAAACTCGAAAATGTGTCTGATCCATAACCAAAAATTGGCTCTGTACTAAAGCGGATAAACAATGAGAACAATAACTCAGAAATATCAACATTCGGCAGAGCCAATTACACATGTCTTGGCCATTTTTCTGTGGCCGCTACATAAGCATACTGCGCATGCAGTTCTATGGAGTAGAGCGCATACTGAGCATGCTAAGTAGCTCTGTATCGGCATCACGTACGCGGCCATATTTCTATGGCCAATACACAAATGAACGAAGTTTTGCGGCTGTAGAAAAGGAAAGGCGTCGCTAGAGAGTCTTCAACAAGGGCAAGGGCTGTTTGAGTGCAGGGGGACTGACCCCTGAGCTGTCTGGAGGCTCATTTGCATACAGAGAAAATCGGGAATATCACCGGAACGGCAGTGCAAAATATAATTCTAAAGGTAGGGGAAGAATAACCTTTCTTAAGGCTATTCTGATGTGGTAGAACTGAAAAAGGGGATTATAATGATGGAATCCCTTTAATGTAGTGATATGAGATCTCCTTCCTGATATACCGGACCCGCCTGATGTACTCGTTCCGGTTCTTCATCACTGTACCTGGTTTGATGGCCTCCTGATCAGCCATACACAGTTGGTATTATGTGGGTAGGATGATGGGTAGTTGGCTGAGGTCAGAGTCCCATTGTCTTCATTCAGTAAATTAGCACAGATGTCTAAAAGGCGGCAAATTAATATCATGTTTATAGTTTAGAAAAATATCTTTATTGGTATCTTATGGTTTGATGATAGATCTTGGACAAAACTTTTTGAAAACTGTAGACCTGCAAGAACTTACCACATTGATACAATTTGTTGATTTTAGAAACATCTAGAACACTGAGTCCATTTCTTTGTCCTATTGGTATGTTTGGGATGGGGATGGTCACAATAGTGGGTTGTCCTGATGTGTTAGAGAATGCCCACCTGGCCAGAGATAGACACAAGGAGGAGACATAAGGATGTGACCGAATGATACATCATAGAACAGAATAAATCAGACATATTACAGCTTTGTCCTCTATTGTATCTAGATATTATGAAGTATTTATTATTAACGTCAGTCTTACGGGTCATAATGCATCACCGATCCATAGTCATACTCCAGACCAAGGTTATTGGTGTCCAGTTTGGCAAAATTGTAAGCAGAACCTAAAAGATAAAAGATTTTTCTTACACTAGATATTAATGATGTCGAGTTCACAACTGTCTCAGTGATATTATATAGAGGGTACTTATTAATGGGGGGTACTCAAATTGAGTCAGAGTCACCAGTCAGTGCCAGAGGGTTCAGTATTGGCAGAGTTCCAGTCACCATGGGGTGCCACAAGGATCATTATTGGAGGGGTCACAGTTATCATTGGGGTCCCATAGGAGTCAGAATTGGACCTTGTCCTTTTTAATGTCTTGATGAATGACCTGGTAGATTTTTTTTTTTCTACTATGAAATTAAAAGTTATGTTTGATTCCGAATTTTTCCTGGAATTTGCCACTGAATTTTATCCTCATTTGATCTGCTAAAAAAATTGTGGCTATTCAATTTTGAAAAAAAAAGATGACTATAGGGAGATCTAGTAACAATGTAATAACATGAAGGGACATCACCAATAAGTTTAGAATCTTTTACTCATGGTGACAATGGAAAGGGGACATCCTGTATGCCAATATGGTGGATGGGAATACATTACTATAAGAGCAGTGAGACTATGGAAGTTAACTCCACCAGAAATCATGATGGTAAATTAATTGTGTAAGTTCAGTATGGGACTGGATCCCATTCGTGAACAAGAAACATATTAAAGATTACATGAAAAGACAAGTAGAGGATTGTATACTGGCTACCAGAGTTGGGAATTTTTTCCCTTTACATGTGGCAATTGGCATCAGTCTCATATTTTTTTTTTTTTTTTGCCTTCCTGTAGGTTCATAAGTAGAAGTTGATTGACCTATAGTGTCATCGAACCTCATCTACTATGTAACTTATGATGTGGGCATTACCTTTTGGTATGTTCTTGTAAATGACGGTGATATAGTCATCACGGTCACTCCTCATATGTTCATGGTAGAACCCCAGGGCATGGTTTAGCTCATGTTGTATAATTCCTCTGTACATACAACCACCGTCCAATCCAACTCTTTGACCTCCACCGACTCGTCCCACATTTGATATACACCTGAATGGAATCATCAGAAAGGATAAGTTTCAGTATTATTTTAGTGCTACAATTGTGGATTACATAGTTTTTCAGTAATATTTTGCTATATTTGACTCATAGATCTATTATAGGGTCATTTTTCAGTTTAAGTATAAGTGGCCACGCAATTCCCAGTCACATCATTGGGGATTTACTAGACATACACTGTACAGTCAGGACTTATTGTTAGGATAGGTCATCCATATTATATCAGTTAGGTTCCACATCTTGTCACCCTCACAGATCAGATGGTAACAGAAACAGGTCCGAGAATTACATGTGGCACAATGTGCACAACTATACACGCCAGAGGTACACAGCACTGTACACAATATAATGTGTCTTTGGTTACTGATAGTAAGTTACCATTCAAGTAAATTGGATTGAGCTGCATCGATCTGGCATCACCAATACTGTGCTCAGCAAGAACAGCTCTGAGCATTATGCTACTCCTGATCAGCTGATATTTGGGGTAACCAGGTGTCTATATTAATATTCAAGTCCTGGGAAAATACCCTTAAATGCTGCCAGTGCTAGAGTTGCATCTTGTAACCACTCCAAATTCTGGCTGGTAGAGACAGGTGATCACCACCTACTTATGACATTAAAGAAGTCTGTCACTGCCCCGAGCTACTGTAAACTGCTCCCATAGTGCTGTAAATGCTGTTACTAAATTTAAAAAAAACATACCTTTAGAGAGGAGCGAACAGTGAAATATTTGAGATTCGATATTCGTTTTGAATAGAGCCTCAATATTTGACTACTCGATCGAATATCGAATCTTATTATAGTCTATGGGAAAAAATGCTTGTTTCAGGGGAAACCACTATTCGACTAAAGGAGAGTCACCAAGTCCACGAATAGCAGGGGGAGAGTGTTTAGGAGGAGCACTGTGCAGTTAAAGCGCACAGACCCCATTACAGTCTATGGGGTCCGTGTGCTTTAACTGCACAGCGCTTGCCGTTGCGCTGATAAAAAGTAAGGTCCCTCGTAACCGCAAGCTGCCAGCCCTCCCAACTAGCAAAGACAAGCCTGCGGCAAATCAACACTGGTTCTGCAGCAGGCTCGTCCTTGCTAGTCGGAAGAGAGCTGGCAGCTTGCTGTTACGAGGGAGCTGACTTTTTCTCATAGGAATGAATTGACCAGCGTTGATTGGCCAGTGTACAGCATTCGGCCAATCAATGCTGGTTCTGCCGGAGGCTTGTCTGTGAGGAGGCGGAGTCTAAGATCGGACCACAATAAAGACTGCTGTGGGCCGATCTTAGACTCTGCCTCCTCACAGACGAGCCAGTGTTGATTGGCCGAATGCTGTACACTGGCCAATCAACGCTGGTCAATTCATTCCTATGAAAAAATGTAAGCTCCCTCGTAACAGCAAGCTGCCTGTTCCTAGCAAGGACAAGCCTGCTGCAGAACCAGCGTTGATTTGCTGAATGCTATACACTGTAAAGCATTTGGCCAATCAACGCTGGTTCTGAATTGAATATTTACTGCGAATAGCTAGTAGTATTCGATTGAGGACGAATATTTCGAATACCATAGTATTTGATCAAATACCTACTCAATCGAATACTACTCGCTCATCTCTACATACCTTTATTATGTTTCAGAACCCCAGCGATACTTAGAAAAAGTGCTTTTATTCTTTATTCAATTGAGGAGCTTGGATCTTCAGCTCCTTTCCCTGAGCAATGTGAATTGATCCTCCCAGTTGATCCTCACATCGCCCAAGGGGAAGAACTGAATGTAGGATCGAAATGTTTAGTGATGATGCAGTAATACTTAGAAATAGAAGAAAACTCCTCTGTGCTCCAAGACCCTCATTTGAATAAAGAACAAAAGCACTTTTCCTACACATCCCTGGGGCTCTGAAACATAAGAAAGGTTTGGATTTCATTTCACTAATAGCATCTAAAGCAATATAGGAGAAATTTAAAGTATCTGGGGCAGTGACAGACTCCTTTTAATACACTGCAGGGTGCAGAAAAGAACAGAACAGTTTGCAGGCAATATTAATTCTATTTAGCTCTTTATCATAATGGTCTAAACCATGAGTGAAATGAATGATAGGGGTATATTAACGTTTCAAAGTTTCTAAAAAAAAATGCTATTAGCCAACCAAAGGTGAAGTCTGAGTAGTAGAACCTACCCTTGTGAAGACATAATTTTGAGGTAGTCGTTCTCCGTTGTCCAGGGTACAAACCTAACACATGTAAGGGTCTCAAATTCTTGGATAGAATTGTTAAACAAGCTGATTTGCCAAGAACCTGGGGGTGACATGAATATTTATAGGGTGATCCAGTGCTGAGCAGTTGGCATGACCACATAGGTATAAAATAAAGAGGAAAAACTCACTATAATTAGAGAAAAATACGTAGGGCACATTGACCGTCCCATCTGTGGATTTGGGCCACAAGCAACGTGTGCAAGTTGTAGCACTGCGTCCGGGATCTATCAGCATGTCATCATCGTGTATGGCCATGGGATTTGCTAAATAAAGAAAATTTACATTTTAAAGGCAATATTATATATTTTTTCATATTATATTTGAATATTATGATATATATATATATATATATATATATATATATATATATATATATATATATATTATGATGCAAATATTCATATCAAAATTCATGTATGATCTTGAATGATATTATTGAGTCTTACACAATGTTGGATAATACTGAGAGATGAAACAATGGTTAAAAAATTAACTTTAGTCTTGAACCTTTGATAACATTACACACCAGTTTTTACAATCTTATATAATATCACTTTATATCACATTACATTATGTGTTCAAGTTTTAACAATTCTATCCAGAGATGTTTCTGCAATATCTTCTCAGGTAGGACCAGTCTCCATATTGTTAGAGTTAAGATATTCTGGAGACAGGAAGTGCTGTGTCTACAATGGGAGGCCATTTTGAAATCTACTGACAGTGTACTTTGTACTGATCCTGAATTATGTAATATCTATTTCTTAGCTACAGTCCATTATCCTTTCTGCAGGTCTCAGAGCTGACTATTTTGCCTCTGACTTTATCATTGCTTATTTAGTGATGTAAAATATAAAAATAGAGAAAGACACCGAGCGCCAATATAGTGTAGTAAGTTATAGGTATTGTGAACGATTATTCACTGTAGATTGGCCTCTTACCTTCAGTGGTTGTGAATTCGTCACAACACCACAGCAGCATGAAAAGTAGTTCCCATGGTATATGGCAGTAGCCTATTCCCCGTTTGCTTTTAATAGCGTAGACAACCAAAGAGTAGGGTTGAGCGATCGGAATTGGAAAAGATTGGATTCTGATCGGTGATCGAGTAAATTTCACAATCGCGATTGGAATTCCGATCCTGATCTTTTCCGGCGGGATAGAGGTCAGAGTTTATCTCAAGATCGGCTCAACCCTATTCATGTATATATCATTAATAGGGTTGAGCGATCGGGATGTGGATCAGCTGGAAAATGATCAGAAATTGGATTTTAAAATTGATCTTGAAATCTCAAGATCGGCTCAACCCTACCAAAGAGAAATTTCCTCAAAGTGAACCAAACAGGAATGGAGAGACATCATGAAGCGACGCATCAGGTTAGACTACCGCTCGGTTTGTATTGCACTTGAGAAAGGGCATTGCCCAAAACGCGTTGTGCGCAATAAACTGTTGAAAGAATTCTCCAGAAGTGTTCGGTTGTGCGCACCCTCCCCCTTTCCCTCCATTCCTGTTTGGTTCGTCTTGAGGAAATTTCCCTTTTATTTAGTGATAGGAGGCGCAGTCGTCACACCAAGCACGTTACAATAATCTGATACACTATTGTTTCACCCATATAAAGTATACTACAATAATTTAGACCAATCATGACCTTTAGAATTAAAAGTTTTTACTTGAGAAATTACTAAAATAATGACTTAATGTAAACACTTGAGATATAGGGTAATAATTTATATAATGCCCCCCTTATATTTCCTGGTAATTATAAATAATCTTTTACCTTCATTAGCCTCGATTATTTTGCCAAAGGTGTCTTGGGGCTCTTCTGTATCCTTAATATCTGCAACTAAAAGGATGTATAATAAAGTTATCATATAACTGTCTGCAATTATTATCCTTTCTATTAGCTTTAATACCACTATTGGTAATACTATACTAATACTACAATTCACTGTATGAAGTTTTACCCTCAGGGCCCCTTCACACGGCGTAAGCGCTCGGTTCATTCTTAGCCGTACACGCAAGCGCTTCTAAACACTTCCCATTCACTTCAATGGGAGCGCTCGTAAAGCTGGCTTTACACGCGCTCCCATTGAAGTGAGTGGGAAGTGTTTAGAAGCGCTCGTGTGTACGGCTAAGAATGAACCAAGCGCTTACGCCGTGTGAAGGGGCCCTTAAGATTTATTTCATTCCTGACTTATCCTTTAACGGTAAATTAAATTTTGGATAAAACAAAAAAGGATAAATTTCAGATTTTTAGAAGTTTATCAAATTTGTTTACTCCATGTTTCATACAGAATAAGATCATTCAGTTTCAGAAGATTGGATTAATTCATCAAAAAATTAATTATCAGGATAAGGCCCCATGGGATGTCACACAACAATAAAGCTCTGCGGGAAAAAAACGTAGCGTAAACGCATCGCGATTCTACCTGCAGCGCTTTAAACAGAAAGTTTGCTTTATGTTACAATTATACCTATGGGAAACCACTATTATTTCCGTAGATATTAATGACATGCTGCATTTTCCAAAACTGCGCCAGTTTTGGAAATCGCAGTGTGTCCATGCTGCAGTTTTTACCACAAAGTGGGCATGGGATTTGCAAGAATCCCATCCACTTTGCAGTTACTGTAAAAGGCCGCGATTTTTCCTAGCAAATTGCGGTGTTTCCAGTCATGCCCCCCCCCCCCCCCGGCCTATCTGCCCTTACCTCAGTTGTAGTTATGTCTTGACCTGATTAGTTTTAATTAAACTACTTTCTCAGGACACATAACAAGACAAGCCTATTTATAAAATAGGCCAATGGTTTCTTAGTATAATGAACCTCGTGTATTGATCTTCATTAGAGATGAGCGAGTAGTATTCGATCAAGTAGGTATTCAATCGAATACTACGGTATTTGAAATACTTGTACTTGATTGAGTACCACTCGCTGTTCGAATGTAAAAGTTCGATGCAGAACCAGCATTGATTGGCCGAATGCTATACAGTCGGCCAATCAACAATGGATCTTCTCCTACCTTTAGAAGTCTTCTCCGTGCAGCTTCACTGCGGCATCTTCCGGCTCTGAATTCACTCTGCTAGGCACGACTGGCAGGCTTGTAGTGCGGACATGCGCAGTCGGCTCTGCCCAGGCCCGATGGCTGGCAGAGTGAATTCAGAGCCGGAAGACGCCGCAGGGATGCTACAAGGAGAAGACTTCTCGGAGGATCCAGCCCGACCCTCACTCGTGGACTTGGTAAGTATAATTTGATCGAGCATTTTCCCCCCATAGACTATAATAGGGTTCAATATTTGATTCGAGTAGTCGAATATTGAGGGGCTACTCGAAACGAATATCGAATCTCGAACATTTTACTGTTCGCTCATCTCTAATCTTCATCTTATTATATGGTAGAGGGATGCAAGGCCCAAGTTAATGGGTAGGTGTGGACGTAGGGTCCCAACCCCAAATATGTAATGGAAATGGAACGTCATACTTGTAGATGTGCCAGTAATAGTAGTTTATTGAGTAGAGTTAAACGTTTTTCGATATTTCATATATCTTCTTCAGACTCTTCAAATCAAAATCAAAATCCTAGTTAGGGTTTACTGGGTTTAGATACTGGATGTGATAAACTCTCCGCACGGGGGAGCCTGCAGGGTCCGCTTAAAGGAACAAGCAATAAGTTCTATGGGTAGCGTGGTCGCGCCAAAATGAAAGCCATATGCCTCTCCTAACAGCCGTATGGCTTTCATTTTGGTGCGACCATGCTACCCATAGAACTTATTGCTTGTTCCTTTAAGTGGACCCTGCAGGCTCCCCCGTGCGGAGAGTTTATCACATCCAGTATCTAAACCCAGGAAACCCTAGCTAGGATTTTGATTTGAAGAGTCTGAAGAAGATATATGAAATATAGAAAAACGTTTAACTCTACTCAATAAACTACTGTTACTTGCACATCTACAAGTGTGACGTTCCATTTCCACTTCATCTTATTATAGTTACATCGCTAACATTGTGAACAAAGACAAAGACTTTTGTCCCCAACCAGCGGCTTAGGATCTGCATGTGGTTTGTTGGATCCCTGAATGGGATTCTCCGGCTTATGTCAACTGTAGATGTTCTTGTCTAGCCCAAATACCCGGTGTAGACTTCTTACCATATTCATCTAACCCTGGTATGGAAATCTGTAGAAAACATATTTGTAATCATTAGTAAGACTTCAATATATGAGAAAATGCTATAAGAAATGCGTTGTACAACATACACGGTGGATTTTGATGTAGTAAAGTTCCAATCATGAACTAATTATTTAGTGTAAAAAATTCAACTGATGTATTAAAATATTAGAACAAAAAATGAAAAATAGATTATTAAATTATTAAAAAATCTCGCCATTCTATAACTTAGAATTCCTGAAGATAAAAATTTCAGCCATGGAAGATATGATGACAAATCAAAAAGAAGACAAGAATTTGAAAAAATTAGAATAAAGTATCTCTCAATTATTAATGTAATAATATTTGGTCACATGTCGGTGTTATTCATGGAAAACTATTTACATGTCTCAGTTATAACATTGAATTTCAGATCCCAAGAATACTCTACCAATAAAGGTGAACAAAATACAAAATGGCTGACTGAGTCCTATAGAAGATCTGCAAAAATATTACTCTATATAGATGAATGGATCTTACCTGTAATGGTGGAGATAGGGGGACACTTGTCACAGGTCCGGCTACACAAAGGAGGAGAAGGAGGGAAATCTTCTCGGCCATGTTACTGAGATATCTCTACAATATTAGAAGGATTGTTCCTTGCCTAGATGAATGCTAACCTTCACGATGGGACTGGATTATATACAGGCAGAGGAGAGAAATCCAACCAATCACAAAGCAGAAAGAAGATCCCTGTAATAGTCAGAAGACCCCGGGGCAGGTATATGCCTGTTATAAATGTATGTAATTATCTCTATATGAGACCATGGTGATGTCTATGGAAATGTTCTACAATTTGTTCAGCTAATTTCATAGGTTACAGATGACGTGTTAATAATTTTGTGTAAAAAAAAAAAAAAAATTCAAAAATTAAATTCCATTTTTTACATTTGGTTACTAATACCTAGAATTTTATGTTTCTTTAAAGTTTTAAAGAATTTTTAAGTTTGTACCATTGGTACAATTTAATATTCTATACGATATACTTGAAAACATGGAAAAACTTCAGAATGGGGAGGAATTAGAGAAGGACTACATTTGAGTCTTGGAGTCACCATATTCTGACATCTGTAAGTTTTTTTTATAATGGGGCTGCACAAATCATACTCTTTTTTTGTAGGGCCAGATGTGTTTTTTATTTGTACTATTTTCGACATTGTCTGATGTTTTGGTTTATTGACTTTTATTCACATTTTTTGTTCAGCCATTTTTTTTTCCCTGTAATAGTGTTGACTGTATTGGGTAACATATTTTTGAATGCCTGTAGTTTGGGCATTTTCATATACGGGGATGTATAATTTGTTTATGTTTAGTTTTGTTTATTTTAATGTGAAATAAAGTAAAAGAAGGTCATTTGAAATGTAAGCTTTTTTAATTCATTAAAAAAAAATTAATTTGAATTTTTACCGTTTTATTATCCCCACTAAAAATGGCAGTCTATAGGATATTCACTACTTTGAACCAATGTTCTAAGACTATTGCTGGACACCTCCTGCTTGGCCTGAAGAAGACACCCACCCAGTGTCAAAACGCATTGTTCATGTCCTTGGAGCAATAAACAGAACCAATTCATCTTAACCATCCAGATTGTTTATTTTTATTTTTAAGTTTATTACGGATTTTTCTGCCATTAGTACTCGATCATTTCCCATTTTTGTTCTATATATCCTTTCCATTTTGCATCACCACCCACTGTTTTGGACGGTGTCCGGGTAAGAGTTGCAATTGGCCTGGTGGGCTCCTGATCGGAGTCTATTATTTCCACCAGAAGGACGCCAGGTCACTATTTTTTAATTTCTCTCAGCATTTTTGAGTCAGGGTTACTTCTCTTTCTCTGCCGTTGGAACATCTAATTTACCTAGCAGTCTTTTTGCTTTTCCACAGTTGGTGCACCTTCGCTGACACTGATCCCTCATAGTAATTAGAGATGAGCGAGTAGTGTTCGATCGAGTAGGTGTTCGATCGAATACTACGGTATTCGAGATACTCGTACTCGATCAAACACTACTAGCTGTTCGAGGTTTAAGGTTCGATGCAGAACCAGCGTTGATTGGCAGAATGCTATAAATTCTGCCAATCAACGCTGGTTCTTCTCCTACCTTTAGAAGTCTTCTCCGTGCAGCGTCCCCGCGGCATCTTCCGGCTGGAATTCACTCTGCCTAGGCATCCGGCCTAGGCAGAGCCGACTGCGCATGTGTGGGCATGCCCTCGCATGTGCAGTCAGCTCTGCTCAGGCATCGGGCCGGGCAGAGCCGACCGCGCATGCGCCGTTGGCTCTGCCTAGGCCCCAATGCCTAGGCAGAGTGAATTCCAGCCAGAAGACGCCGCAGGGGCGCTGCGCCAGGAGAAGACTTCAAGGGGAATGCAGCCTGATCGTCACTCGTGGACTTGGTAAGTATAATTTTATCAAATTTTGCGTACCCCTGAAACGAGCATTTCCCCCCATAGACTATAATGGGGTTCGAAATCCGTTCAAACAGCCGAACAGTGTGCGGCTGTTCAAATCGGATTTCGAACCTCGGACATTTTAGTGTTCGCTCATATCTAATAGTGATGTGGCATCTGCTGAGAAAGATATGCCCCATAGCGCTAGTCCTTCCATTCTTGATCTTGATGAGTTGGATGTGAACAGAGTTTTGTTTTGTAAGAGACAGAGGTGGAAGAGGTGCTAGAGGTAGCTGTTGCAGGGATACCGGTAGTTATGCTGGTAGGGTCTCATGGAAAATCTAAATCTGGGAATTATGAGTGTGCAAGAAACCCATGACCATGATACACCTTCACTTATAAAGTATGATAGTACCCTCAAAATGGTATCCACAAATTCACTGAAAATCAATATAGGGGACTGAAAAATCCCTATGGAGAGCCGAATATATATTGTTACACTGACACTAATGTACTGTTAGTGGTATCCCCCTAATCCCATCGACTACTGAGGATATAAACCACCCACCACATCGTAGAATACAGGGAAGATGCAGCCTATATTCTGGCCTTGAATGGACGTGTATGGTCCTATATGTATTGCAAGTTAAGTAGATCTCAGTATAAACAAATACCTGCAATAAGTACACAGGTTGACTTGATAACAATTGTGGTTCAAGCTGGTCAGAGTTGATGAGAAATAGATGAAGCTAATTATGGAAGAAAACCTATTGGAGGCTGCAAAAGACTTGAGACTGGAAAGGAGAAACACACAACCAGAGCTACAGGGGATGGTTTATGTGTTAGAGCAGGGGTAGGGAACGTACGGCTCTCCAGCTGTTGCAAAACTACAACTCCCAGCATGCATACTTGCTCTGCTGTTCTTGGAACTCCCATGGAAGTGAATGGAGCATGATGGGAGTTGTAGTTTCACAGCAGCTGGAGAGCCGAAGGTTCCCTATCCCTGTGTTAGAGTGTCCCAGTCAATGCCCAGACCTAAATCCCATTGAGCATCTGTGGCAAGACATGAAAATTGCTGTTCACAGACGTCTCCATCCAATCTAGCTGAGTTCGAGCTGTATTGCAAAAAATTATGGGCAAAAATCTCAGTCTCTAAATGCGTACATCTGGTAGAGACAGACCCCAAAAGACTTGCAGCTGTAATAGTAGGGAAAAGCGGCTCTACAAAGTATTGATATAGGGGGCTGAAGACTTTTGCACGTCACACTTTTCAGTTTTTTATTTTATTAAAATTTTGAAAACCATGTATCATTTTCCTTCCACTTCACAATTATCTGCTACTTTGTGTTGGTTTGTTACTTAAAATCTCAATAAAATACATTTATGTCTGTGGTTGTAAGGTGACAAAATGTGAAAAAGTTCAAGGGGTGTGAATACATTTGCAAGCCACTGGGCCATTGTAAAGATAATTCTATATGTATAACAGGCATATACCTGCCCCACGGTCTTCCTCTGACCATTACAAATACCTTTATTTCTGCTTTGTGATTGGATAGATTTCTATCATCTACATGACTATAAGGCATTCTGATCATGAACATTAACACTCATCTAGGCAAAGAGCAAATCCTTCCAATAATGTAGAAAGATTTCAACTATATGAATGAGAAGATTTAGGAAATCTATGAACCCCATAGACTATAATGGGGTCCGTGTGGTTTCTGCTCAGTTTCAGCGCAAAAAATGTGGAAAGAAAAGTGCTGCTTGTGGAGAGGGGAACGGAACCCGTGAACGCAGATGTGAAACGAGCCTAACTTGCAAAATATCCAAGCCATGCAATATCTTCTAATTAGAGATGAGCGAGTAGTTAAATACTCGATATTCGATATTCGTTTCGAGTAGCCCCTCAATATTCGACTACTCGAATTGAATATCGAATCCTATTATACTCTATGGGGGAAAAATGCTCGTCTCAGGTGTAGGCAACATTCGATCAAACTGAACTTACCAAGTCCACGAGTGAGGGTCGGGCTGGATCCTCCGAGAAGTCTTCTCCGTGCAGCGTCCCCGTGGCGTCTTCCGGCTCTGAATTCACTCTGCCAGGCATCGGGACTGGGCAGAGCCGACTGCGCATGCCCGCACTACAAGAAAATGGCCACTTACAGTCAAAGCAGCCATTTTCTTGTAGCACGGGCATGCGCAGTCGGCACTGTCCAGGCCCGATGCCTGGCAGAGTGAATTCAGAGTCGAAGGACGCCGCGGGGAAGCTGCACAGAGAAGACTTCTAAAGGTAGGAGAAGAACCAGCGTTGATTGGCCGACTGTATAGCATGCGGACAATCAATACTGGTTCTGCATCGAATTTTTCCATTTGAATAGCGAGTGGTACTCGATCTAGTACGAGTATTTTGAATACCGTAGTATTCGATCGAATACCTACTCAATAGAATACTACTCGCTCATCTCTACTTCTAATTAATACACACATGGTTGTAAGCTGCTCGGGAACCTTCGGGTATGATTGCTTACTCAGTTGGACTGTCTAGCCCTGCCAGCCCCCAGCATCTGTATGTCCAAATGCAGTAAATTATTTACAATGTGAATGTTACATCTTAAGAAAACCATTGGCATATAGATCCAGTAGGCATCTGCGTAAGGACAACGGAGAATGACCACCTCAACTTTGTACCTTCATAGGGGTAGGTTCTACTACTAAGACGTCTTTTAGTTTAGTTAATCAAAATCTTGTTTAAAAGAAAATAAAATTAATGGAGTCTTATTATTAGATTATTTTTAATCACAGTTTAGAACATGTTGAAAACCGAGCTGAGCGGAAGTAATATTACAAGCAGTAAATGGATGTCACATGGAGGTGGTGAGCACTAAAGCCCTGTCTATGTCATCCAATGAAAGAAGTAACTCTAGCAATGGCAAATTTCAAGGAGGATTCAAAGGTTAATGTTGATCTAACCTTAGCATAGGTTACAAGTATCAGATCGGTGGAGGTCCATCCACCAGCAATCCTACAGACCAGCAGATTCTGAGGAGCGCAGTGCACAGAACTGTATACTATGTATTGGCCAGGAGGCCTGTCTAATTTTGTCTTTTTAGGTTTTGTTTAAAATTTTGCCAAACAATCTTGGTCTGGAGTATGACTATGGATTAGTGATGCATTATGCAAACAATCATTTTTTTCTGACATTAATAATATGTACTGTATATACAATGGAAGTCAAAGCTATTATAAAATCTGGCATACTCTGTTTTAAGATGTATCATTTGGTCCCAGTCTCATGTCTTCCTCTTGTTTCTATTTTCTAACACATCAGGACCTTGTGTCTATCTCTGGCCAGGTGGGCATTCTCTAACACATCAGGACAACCCACTATTGTGACCATCCCCATCCCAAACATCCCAATTGGACAAAGACATGGACTCAGTGTTCTAGATGTTTCTAAACTCAACAAATTGTATCAATGTGGTAAGTTCTTGCAGGTCTACAGTTTTCAAAAAGTTGTGTCCACAATTTATCATCAAACCATAAAAGAACACTAAAGATATTTTTTTTTACTTTATGTAGATTGGGGGCCCCATATAGAGCTCACAATGTACATTTTTCCCTATCAGTATGTCTTTGGAGTATGGGAGGAAATCCACACAAACACGGGGAGAACATACAAACTCCTTGCAGATGTTGTTTCTGGCAGGATTTGAACCCAAGACTCCAGTGCTGCAAGGCTGTAGTGCTAACCACTGAGCCACCGTGTTGCCCCAATAAAGATATTTTTATAAAATATAAACTATACTTGATTAATTTATTCTTTTCTCTTTTACATATCTGTTCTAATTTACAGAATGATATCAATGGGACTCTGACCTCATCCAACTACCCATCATCCTATTATTATAACATCATCAAACTTTGTAAAGTGATAGAGAACCAAAACTAGTATATCAGGTCTATCCAATATATCAGGAAGAAGATCACATATCACTACATTTATAAAATCTTCTTTCTGAGAATTATCAATAAATCTAGATTTAGCAAATCAGACATGGATTTTTCTAAATTTCATCAGAAATGGTTAATACATGAATTTTTGTTAACATGTTATTCAGTTCCTTGGGATGTCACAAACTCATATCAGAACTGGACAAAGATAGACATTCGAAAGTTCCCGTGTGCTGTGTCTTGCTCACCACATTCCACAAATGACGGCAGAGAGGTTGTAGCTATGCTGGGACCTGAACCCAATATTACTATATCTTTCTAATTTTTTAATTTAAATTTTTTAAACTATTTTATTAGTCCCTAGAGGGTTGAACCTACAATCTTTTGATTGCATGTTTCATAGACTGGGAGATTCACTATATACAATGTACAATGACAAGCAGTTGTAGAGGAGCGGTAAGGAATGTTTTTATTATTTTTTGACATGCTAACCAGTCTTCCCAAAAATGTTACTAAATTGGACGCCCCATTTAAACTAGGTACAAACACTGTAGTATTGAAGAGTGTAAGAAACGTTACAAGGAAAGCTGTATTGCAACATTTTATTAACTTTTATTAGACCGATATCATGAATACTAAGCTTGGTCACAGTTTTGCATGATTTTGAGAAGTGTCGCACTTACATATAAATCTGATATGTATTGAAATATATATATATATATATATATATATATATATACAGTCCTATGAAAAAGTTTGGGCACCCCTATTAATCTTAATCATTTTTAGTTCTAAATATTTTGGTGTTTGCAGCAGCCATTTCAGTTTGATATATCTAATAACTGATGGACACAGTAATATTTCAGGATTGAAATGAGGTTTATTGTACTAACAGAAAATGTGCAATATGCATTAAACCAAAATTTGACCGGTGCAAAAGTATGGGCACCTCAACAGAAAAGTGACATTAATATTTAGTACATCCTCTTTTTGCAAAGATAACAGCCTCTAGTCGCTTCCTGTAGCTTTTAATCAGTTCCTGGATCCGGGATAAAGGTATTTTGGACAAACAATTCAAGTTCAGTTAAGTTAGATGGTCGCCGAGCATGGACAGCCCGCTTCAACTCATCCCACAGATGTTCAATGATATTCAGGTCTGGGGACTGGGATGGCCATTCCAGAACATTGTAATTGTTCCTCTGCATGAATGCCTGAGGATTTGGAGCGGTGTTTTGGATCATTGTCTTGCTGAAATATCCATCCCCGGCGTAACTTCAACTTCGTCACTGATTCTTGAACATTATTCTCAAGAATCTGCTGATACTGAGTGGAATCCATGCGACCCTCAACTTTAACAAGATTCCCGATGCCGGCATTGGCCACACAGCCCCAAAGCATGATGGAACCTCCACCAAATTTTACAGTGGGTAGCATGTGTTTTTCTTGGAATGCTGTTTCTTTTTGGACGCCATGCATAACGCCTTTTTTTATAACCAAACAACTCAATTTTTGTTTCCAAAATGAAGCTGCCTTGTCCAAATGTGCTTTTTCATACCTCAGGCAACTCTATTTGTGGCGTACGTGCAGAAACGGCTTCTTTCTCATCACTCTCCCATACAGCTTCTATTTGTGCAAAGTGCGCTGTATAGTTGACCGATGCACAGTGACACCATCTGCAGCAAGATGATGCTGCAGCTCTTTGGAGGTGGTCTGTGGATTGTCCTTGACTGTTCTCACCATTCTTCTTCTCTGCCTTTCTGATATTTTTCTTGGCCTGCCACTTCTGGGCTTAACAAGAACTGTCCCTGTGGTCTTCCATTTCCTTACTATGTTCCTCACAGTGGAAACTGACAGGTTAAATCTCTGAGACAACGTTTTGTGTCCTTCCCCTGAACAACTATGTTGAACAATCTTTGTTTTCAGATCATTTGAGAGCGGGCTGTCCATGTTCGGCGACCATCAAACTTAACTGAACTCGAATTGTTTTGTAGAAAGAAATGGTCCAAAATCCCTTCATCCAGGATCCAGGAACTGATTAAAAGCTACAGGAAGCGACTAGAGGCTGTTATCTTTGCAAAAGGAGGATGTACTAAATATTAATGTCACTTTTCTGTTGAGGTGCCCATACTTTTGCACCGGTCAAATTTTGGTTTAATGCATATTGCGCATTTTTTGTTAGTACAATAAACCTCATTTCAATCCTGAAATATTACTGTGTCCATCAGTTATTAGATATAGCAAACTGAAATGGCTGTTGCAAACACCAAAATATTTAGAACTAAAAATGATTAAGATTAATAGGGGTGCCCAAACTTTTTCATAGGACTGTATATATATATATATATATATATATATATATATATATATATATATGCAATTACATTTCTAGCTAGTTTTATTCTGCATGATGACTATAAAATATATTGTTTCTTTAAGTTAATAATAAATTGCTCAGGCCTGATTCATTAATGAATTCTTCTCATCTGAGCTGTACTGCGCTTTGAGAACTTCTTAGGGGCCCAACTCCTATGGACAGTGCTAGTGGTCTGCTGCAGTGGCTCTTTTTCAATCACCCCCCCCACCACCACCCTCCCCCAGTCATTTTGCAGAACTCATGGCCCTCTGAGTTCCATCCACAAACAAGACAAGTGGATTCCTGTTGATACTGAGGTTGAGTGCAGGTCAATCAGACAATACTTCTCCCAATTATTGCTGTCACTTGTTCTACTATCTTTCAGGAAAAGCCAAGGTCACACTACGCTCACTCCGCACTGAAGGGTTACTGCACCGATCTTCACTGGAAAGCATGGAAAGTTCCTATTATTGGAAGACTTTCCCACCTTTGTATGACAGTAAAGGGTCAGGCTGTAGTAAGAGTTAGCTGTTCCTTGGGTATGCTCAAAAAGGCACCACCTGCTGTACAGCCAATGAGTGAAAAGGAGTTTTGGCGCACTAGGGGAACATTCTACCACCTCCTGTCTGGATGGGAGCATGGTACTGGTACAGAAGTCGGAACAGGAGAGTAATTTACTGCCACTCTTTACTAGACTAAACTTTGGGGAAAAGTTTGAAAATTTGCTGCAATGTTGTGGAATTAGATAAGATCACATTACACAATCCAGTTGAGGGAACAGGACCAAAGGGGAACCGCTTTAAATTGTAGCTAGGACACAACCAAACCCCTTTTGGATAACTGGTCTGCTGATACCTCAGCACAGAGAGGAGAGAAAGCCATTTCCTCTGTATTGGAACAGAAGGCCTACAGAATTTATTACTATTATTACTGGTACATCAACAGAAGGCCAAGAAGTGAGAAAATTCTATGACTTTTTTTTTCTGGACAATCCTTTTCACTGAAAATATAAAACCATACTTTATAAATCTACTCTCAACTTCTTCTTATGTTGAAAGGCTGTTATATGAATTCATGGTAACAAGTGAAGATGGGAATTGGAAATTCGTGGGACAATATATTTCTGAAGATCTGCAATAATTAGGGTTGAGGCGTATTGTTCCTTTCTGCTACACTCGTGGTACCTCTATGGTACCTCTATGAAGACCTTAAGTGGCCATTACTTGAAAATAGTAGACACATAGAAACCCAACCTCATTCCTTATACTGCAGACATTGACATGGCCGCCATTACCGCACCCCCTCACATTATCCCATACAAGCATGCAGTCACATTTCAGGAGTTAAACACAGACGATAATATAATGGATGATACAAATAGAAACTTTATTGGAATGTCTATAAGGGACAGAAATCATTACTTATTTCCTGTATATTAATTCAATATGACTTGGTAAAGTAGAAAAAAATCAAGAATATGATATACATTTATCTTCATGTTATTTCCAGAATAAAGAGCTAGAATGAATCTGTACTCCGGGGTGCGGTGATCTCCAGTTATACTGTAGAGAAAGACATAAAGATTAGAGATGAGCGAACACTAAAATGTTCGAGGTTCGAAATTCGATTCGAACAGCCGCTCACTGTTCGAGTGTTCGAATGGGTTTCGAACCCCATTATAGTCTATGGGGAACATAAACTCGTTAAGGGGGAAACCCAAATTCGTGTCTGGAGGGTCACCAAGTCCACTATGACACCCCAGGAAATGATACCAACACCCTGGAATGACACTGGGACAGCAGGGGAAGCATGTCTGGGGGCATAAAAGTCACTTTATTTCATGGAAATCCCTGTCAGTTTGCGATTTTCGCAAGCTAACTTTTCCCCATAGAAATGCATTGGCCAGTGCTGATTGGCCAGAGTATGGAACTCGACCAATCAGCGCTGGCTCTGCTGGAGGAGGCGGAGTCTAAGATAGCTCCACACCAGTCTCCATTCAAGTCCGACCTTAGACTCCGCCTCCTCCGGCAGAGCCAGCGCTGATTGGCCGAAGGCTGGCCAATGCATTCCTATGCGAATGCAGACTTAGCAGTGCTGAGTCAGTTTTGCTCAACTACACATCTGATGCACACTCGGCACTGCTACATCAGATGTAGCAATCTGATGTAGCAGAGCCGAGGGTGCACTAGAACCCCTGTGCAAACTCAGTTCACGCTAATAGAATGCATTGGCCAGCGCTGATTGGCCAATGCATTCTATTAGCCCGATGAAGTAGAGCTGAATGTGTGTGCTAAGCACACACATTCAGCACTGCTTCATCAAGCCAATACAATGCATTAGCCAGTGCTGATTGGCCAGAGTACGGAATTCGGCCAATCAGCGCTGGCCAATGCATTCTATTAGCCCGATGAAGTAGAGCTGAATGTGTGTGCTAAGCACACACATTCAGCACTGCTTCATCAAGCCAATACAATGCATTAGCCAGTGCTGATTGGCCAGAGTACGGAATTCGGCCAATCAGCGCTGGCTCTGCTGGAGGAGGCGGAGTCTAAGGTCGGACCTGAATGGAGACTGGTGTGGAGCGATCTTAGACTCCGCCTCCTCCAGCAGAGCCAGCGCTGATTGGCCGAATTCCGTACTCTGGCCAATCAGCACTGGCTAATGCATTGTATTGGCGTGATGAAGCAGTGCTGAATGTGTGTGCTTAGCACACACATTCAGCTCTACTTCATCGGGCTAATAGAATGCATTGGCCAATCAGCGCTGGCCAATGCATTCTATTAGCGTGAACTGAGTTTGCACAGGGGTTCTAGTGCACCCTCGGCTCTGCTACATCAGATTGCTACATCTGATGTAGCAGTGCCGAGTGTGCATCAGATGTGTAGTTGAGCAAAACTGACTCAGCACTGCTAAGTCTCTGCATTCGCATAGGAATGCATTGGCCAGCCTTCGGCCAATCAGCGCTGGCTCTGCCGGAGGAGGCGGAGTCTAAGGTCGGACCTGAATGGAGACTGGTGTGGAGCGATCTTAGACTCCGCCTCCTCCAGCAGAGCCAGCGCTGATTGGTCGAGTTCCGTACTCTGGCCAATCAGCGCTGGCCAATGCATTCTATTAGCCCGATGAAGTAGAGCTGAATGTGTGTGCTTAGCACACACATTCAGCTCTACTTCATCAGGCTAATAGAATACATTGGCCAATCAGCGCTGGCCAATGCATTCTATTAGCTTGATGAAGCAGAGTGTGCACAAGGGTTCAAGCGCACCCTCGGCTCTGATGTAGCAGAGCTGAGGGTGCACAAGGGTTCAAGTGCACCCTCGGCTCTCCTACATCAGAGCCGAGGGTGCGCTTGAACCCTTGTGCACACTCTGCTTCATCAAGCTAATAGAATGCATTGGCCAGCACTGATTGGCCAGAGTACGGAATTCGGCCAATCAGCGCTGGCCAATGCATCCCTATGGGAAAAAGTTTATCTCACAAAAATCACAATTACACACCCGATAGAGCCCCAAAAAGTTATTTTTAATAACATTCCCCCCTAAATAAAGGTTATCCCTAGCTATCCCTGCCTGTACAGCTATCCCTGTCTCATAGTCACAAAGTTCACATTCTCATATGACCCGGATTTGAAATCCACTATTCGTCTAAAATGGAGGTCACCTGATTTCGGCAGCCAATGACTTTTTCCAATTTTTTTCAATGCCCCCAGTGTCGTAGTTCCTGTCCCACCTCCCCTGCGCTGTTATTGGTGCAAAAAAGGCGCCAGGGAAGGTGGGAGGGGAATCGAATTTTGGCGCACTTTACCACGTGGTGTTCGATTCGATTCGAACATGGCGAACACCCTGATATCCGATCGAACATGTGTTCGATAGAACACTGTTCGCTCATCTCTAATAAAGATGGATTAGAAGATCAAATACAGGACATGGAAATCTATACATTACCTTCCTTGTTATTGTCAAAGTAATACAATGTCCTTAATACATAAAAAGATGTAACATTTATTACTATATGGTATATTTACTATAGGGTTTGTCTGGCTTATAAAACCTAATTCCTTTAGGGGCTCATCAGGGCCCCCACCTATTAGATAGAGTACAGGATAGTTACATAGAACATCTCTCAACTCAGACATTACACAGACGGCTTACAGGAACTGGAGAACATGTATGTATGGGACGGATATATACAGAAGAGACTGTGATACTCACTAAATTTATATGATGCCTGGAAGCCTCGGAGCTCATTTCGGCTGTCACTAACAAATAACAGCTGCAAGGTGTTCCCAGAAGAGGTATAGGGATTGATCTTAGTTTCACCACATTGGGGGGCCAGTCTCTTGGTCCCATCCAGGATCTTTAAATAGTCAAATGCACAGAAAGTAAAAGACTCCACCTGGAAATCACTGACGGTCAGGTAAATCTGTAGAGATAAGAAGCAGATATTGTAATGTTATCATAACACCATTGTCATACAGAATATTACATCACACTATAACATACAATGGGAACTAATAATGAGGAATAATGGCTGAATATTACAATATCTCAGATTCTTCATAATTTACTATAAATTTAGATATCTCACCATTTTCCTCAAATATCTAATATTATCAGTAAGTCATCCACAAAAGCTACATTAAGGTGTGTCTGAGCACTTATTGTTACGTGTTTAATATAAGAACAGAAGGGACACCATTGACTGGTACCATTTCATATGTGAAGGATCTCACCTTACCAAGCCACTTGACACACCTCCGATCATCCTTCTTACCTTCCACTCATGCTCCATGAGTGCGTGAATTCATAGGATAATATGAACCGAGCTTTGTAAATTTTATAAATTTATTAACCCGATTGGGTCAGTACTAGACACTAACATATACAGGAATACATATCAGTGGATGACAAGCAAATACAGGTAAAAGTACAGTACAATACAGAAAATAAAAATAGATTGAATAACAGAAAGAATCCGTAATCCGGTTCACTGAGGTCTGACTCCTGGGCCCAGTATCAGAACCAGTGTAGAGGGTCTTCTTGTACAGAAGGGGCACCTCAGCTACCAAGCTGCCTCCTTGCTGCATAGATTGTAAGCTCTTGTGATCAGAGCCCTCACTCCTATTGTTTGATATGTTTATTTCTTTGTCACATTGTAAAGTCGCATATTGTCTGTTCATGTGTCCTCTGATTTATATAGTGCTACTGAATATGTAGTAGCTATATAAATAAAGATTATTATTATTATTATTATTATTATTATTATTATACGTGGGAGGAGATTTATAGAAACTTTGTCGCATAAAATCCCAGGCACCTAAAAATCTCGACACCTTCTCGGCATCAATGTCGAGAAGGATAAGCGAGGTTATTGAGCTGCGAGCATGGAGAATTATATTCACATTGTATTTGTGCTCACGTTCTTTCCTGAAGCCTATTATTTCTGAGAAAAGTAGTTTGTGAATGTACTTAAAGATTCTCAAGGAAAGAATTTTAGCCAATTCTGTTGATTTTGGCTTTGACTCTTTGGAATTTTAGTAATGGAAATTGTCCAATCATGAGCTCAATAACTATATTTAAAGAAGAGCTTCCACCACCTCCATCAAGTCCATGTCATAGTTTAATAGTTTTCTGCACTCCTGATTCCGACACGGTTGGAATTTTTTCTTTAGCCCCCACAGTTCCCAATTAGTCTATGCTGTTATTGTTTGGGGCTCTGTACTGTTAGCAGGGTGGTGTCCGGCAGGAGCAAACAAGGGGTGAGATTCTGAGCTCTGACAATGGCTACCTCTAATAGAGGAAGATATAATTGTTTGTTAGATTCAGGATTTCTGGGATCAAAACTCAAGTAGAGACTAAGAAATCCAACATCTTAAAAGAATATAAGTCCTTACCCGGCGTCCAACAGGGGCCGTGATTGTGTATATGCATCTCAGGTTTGGGTAATAGCGTAGGGGGTATCCAGGTGAAGTAATGGTTCTCTGTGGTGTATAGAAGGTTCCTCCACATTGCACTGTGAAAAAGATACATTTTATATTTTATAGGGTCAATAATCTGGATCTACAGATGTAGAAAACATTCATTTGACTCACCAAACATTAAATTGACATTTGACACCTTTCCATGAGATTACATTGCATAGAATGTAGGGTGTCAAACATCAAGTCAGTTTTGGCTGATCTGCCATGTTCCAAATGAATAGATGAAAAACAATCATCTGATCTCTTGTGTTGTTTGTGAAGGTTCCAACGGTTTCATCTGTCTTATGGAGAGGCCATCAATGGAATTCCTCCACAACCATTTATATTATTAAATAACGACAATTATTTTTAAGACAATCACAATTTTATCCTATACCTGAGCTGTATACAGCTTTGAATCCGACCCCAGCAACACTGTCATCACTAGAAAACTCCACCAGTAGTTGGCTAGTAGAAGAAATAATCGGAGGGATCAGTCCGGACCCACAAGTTCTGTCCAAAATCAGGGGATGGTTCTTAGTGGGACCATCATAAATCCTAATATAGTCAGATGCACAATTGGGAGATGACTGGACATCAAAGGCAGTGAAGTTCAAGGAAACCTAAAAAAAGAAGAAAATATGAAAAAGATTGATTTCCACCTATTCAGGAAGGCCTACAACTTCCAGTAATACTACTGTCACCACATCACCATCTGAACAGCCTCTCCCTTCACTTTTTGTCTCGATCACTCTACCCTCATCGATTGTAAGCCCTCTATCCCACTGTGCGTGTCGGTCATTGTTAGTATCATATCTGTTTGTATATTTTGTGTATCGTATGTAAACCCTCAAATGGAAAGCACCATGGAATTAATATAATAATGTACAGCACCAATTAGCTATGAGGCTAATTTACTTGTCCATTTAATGGTATTATGATGTTACATTTGCATTTCTGATGCAGAGGTTTCAATAACCCTTGTCTGATTTGTTGATTGAAGGTTTATTGATAACCCCCATGTATCAGGAGGAAGATTGTATAAATGTAGGGATCTGAGATCTCCTTCCTGATATACCGGATCCGCCTGATATACTAGTTCCGGTTCTTCATCACTGTACCTGGTTTGATGGCGTCCTGATCAGCCATACACAGTTGGTATTATGTGGGTAGGGTGATGGGTAGTTGGCTGAGGTCAGAGTCCCATTGTCTTCATTCAGTAAATTAGCACAGATGTCTAAAAGGGAAAAAATAAATATCATGTTTATATTTTAGAAAAATATCTTTATTGGTCTCTTATGGTTTGATGATTGATCTTGGACAAAACTTTTTGAAAACGGTAGCCCTGCAAGAACTTACCACATTGATACAATTTGTTGATTTTAGAAACATCTAGAACACTGAGTCCATCTCTTTGTCCAATTGGGATGTTTGGGATGGGGATGGTCACAATAGTGGGTTGTCCTGATGTGTTAGAGAATGCCCACCTGGCCAGAGATAGACACAAGGAGGAGACATAAGGATGTGACTGAATGATACATCATAGAACAGAATAGATCAGACGTACTATAGCTTTGTCCTCTATTGTATCTAGATATTATTAAGTATTTATTATTAATGTTAGTCTTACGGGTCATAATGCATCACCGATCCATAGTCATACTCCAGACCAAGGTTATTGGTGTCCAGTTTGGCAAAATTGTAAACAGAACCTAAAAAGACAAAGGATTTCTATTAGACTTTTTATTGTAATGAGAATGTAACGAATATCAACTGTATTAGAATATTTGATGATGTTTATTTCACAAATGGCTCAATGATAGAAAACAAAGGTGCTTAGTAATTGGGGGCACTCAGATTGGGTCACAGTCACCAATAGGGTGCCATGGTGGTTAGTATGCACTTTTTAATATGTTTATTGCCTGGTAGAGGGTGCATAGTACTTAATAGTAAATTACTGGATAAGACTGGCAATGAAAAAGACTTGGGGATTTTGGTGGACAGCAAGCTTACCTTTAGTGACCAGTGCCAGGCAGCTGCTGCCAAGGCAGATAAAATTATGGGATGCACCAAAAGAGGTCTAGATGCAGATGACAAGGTTATAGCTACAAATCACACATAGATAATTGAATGCAATTTGGCCCCTCATCTACTTCGTAACAATATATTTAGAGTGTGGGCATTACCTGATGGTATGTACTGGTACATGATGGTGACATAGTTATCACGGTCACTCCTCATATGTTCATGGTAGAAGCCCAGGGCATGGTTTAGCTCATGTTGTATAATTCCTCTGTACATACAACCACTGTCCAGTCCAACTCTTTGACCTCCACCGACTCGTCCCACATTTGATACACATCTGAATAGATAGAAGAAATAAAAATATTGGGGGTGGACCTTCTCACTCGAGGGGAGAACAGAAGAACCGTGCTCGCCTGGGTAAATCAACAAACTTTATTTTCACAACGCGTTTTGAGCCTATCTTGCTCTTTCTCAAGTGCATACAGATAACCTTCCCACAATGGATGATTTCTAAAAAGGATTTTAGTCCCCCAGTCTGAGTAGTGGGACCTACCCTTCTGTATCCAAAATATTGAGGTAGTCGTTCTCCGTTGTCCGGGGTACAAACCTCACACAGGTAAGGGTCTCAAATTCTTGTATAGAATTGTTGAACAAGCTGAGTTGCCAAGAACCTGGGGGTGACATGAATATTTATAGGATGATCCAGTGTTGGGCAGTTGGCATGACCACATAGGTATAAAATAAAGAGGAAAAACTCACTATAATTAGAGAAAAATACGTAGGGAACATTGACGATCCCATCTGTAGATTTGGGCCACAAGCAATGTGTGCAAGTTGTAGCACTGCGTCCAGGATTTATCAGCATGTCCTCATAATGTAAGACCATGGGATTTGCTAAAAAAAAAAGATTTACATTGTAAATTCAATATCAGACATATATTATTACTAGTATTACACATTCATATTGTTAGATTTAGGATATTCTGGGGACAATTCAGTTTCAGAAGATGCGGAAGATTCATCAAATATAAATTACAAGAAGGTTTCTGCTTGGTCTTTGTTGTAAAAGACCCCATGTTACTATTTCTATGACTCATTGCCTATCGCAAGCTGACAGGGGATCCCGACATAATAAAGGTACTTGATGCCCCCAGCCATGCTTCCCCTGCTGTCCCAGTTGCTTTCCAGGGTGTTGGCATCATTTCCTGGGGTGTGATAGTGGACTTGATGACTCTCCTGAGTCGAATGGTGGGATCCCCTGAAGCGAAGCATTTTCTCCCATAGACTATAATGGGGTTCGATATTCGATCAAATAGTCGAATATTGAGCGGCTATTCGAAACAAATATCGAATCTCGAACATTTTACTGTTCGCTCATCTCTATTCTTCTCCATTGAGTACGATATAATCTTACCTGAATCAGATCTTGACATTTTCTTAATCGTGTTTAGCGTATTTTCTATTGAATTAAAGAAGAAAATTTTTCATGAAAACAGTCGTGGCAGGTTATCAAGGAGAGCACTCTCCAGTTTTGAAAGCCAGAAGAAATTTCTTAATAAATAATCTTTAGATTATCAGAATCTGATGTAATTGGATCTTAATGGATGAGTAAATGTTTCCATCCTATATATAGTATTACTGATTTCCGCGATACCAGCACTTGGCACCGGCTTATTGTAAGATCTTGGAAGATATGGAAAGACTGTGTGGGACAGACCCGATCGCCATGTTCCCAATTGGAACATTTTGGATACAGAGTTTCTTGGTAATGGACCTTCTGGGTCTGTACAGTAATGATCACAATCTTATGATATTTACATAGCTAACACTGTACTGGGGTCAAAACCATCTATTGGCAGCTAGTACTAGTGTAAGATCACACCAGTCAGTCAAGTCTTATAGAATTTACACCAGCTGTGCAACATAGAATAGTCTCAGGATGTCGTAACTTACTTAGTAGTCATAGTGTTCAAAATAAACTGAACTGCAAAGTATTTTACTACTACTACTACTACTACTATCACTACTACGACTGCTACTACTATCACTACTACTACTACTATCACTACTACTACGACTGCTACTACTACTATCACTACTACTACTACTACTATCACTACTACTACTACTACTATGACTACTACTATCACCACTACTACGACTACTACTACTACTATCACCACTACTACGACTACTACTACTACTACTATCACCACTACTACGACTACTACTATTACTACTATGACTACTACTACTACTACAGTCACTACTACTACTACTACTATCACTACTACTTCGACTACTACTACTACTATCACTACTACTACGACTGCTACTACTACTATCACTACTACTACTACTACTATCACTACTACTACTACTACTATGACTACTACTATCACCACTACTACGACTACTACTACTACTATCACCACTACTACGACTACTACTATTACTACTATGACTACTACTACTACTACAGTCACTACTACTACTACTACTATCACTACTACTTCGACTACTACTACTAATATCACTACTACTACTACGACTACTACTACTACCACTACTACTATCACTACTATCACTACTACTATCACTACTACTACTAGGACTACTACTACTACTATCACTACTACTACGACTACTACTACTACTATCACTACTACTACTATCACTACTACTACGACTACTACTACTACTATCACTAATACTACTACTACGACTACTACTACTATCACTACTACTACTACTATCACTACTACTACTACTATCACTACTACTACGACTACTACTACTACTATGACTACTACTACTACTATCACTACTACTACGACTACTACTACTACTATCACTACTACTACTATCACTACTACTACGACTACTACTATTATCACTACTACTACTACTACTACTACTATGACTACTAGTACTATTACTATCACTACTACTACGACTACTACTATGACTACTACTACTACTATCACTACTACTATGACTACTACTACTATTATCACTACTACTACTACTACTATGACTACTAGTACTATTACTATCACTACTACTACGACTACTACTACTATCACTACTACTACTACTATCACTACTACTACGACTACTACTACTATTATCACTACTACTACTACTACTATGACTACTACTATCACTACTACTACGACTACTACTACTATTATCACTACTACTACTACTACTACTATCACTACTACTATCACTACTACTACGACTACTACTACTATTATCACTACTACTACTATTACTACTATGACTACTAGTACTATTACTATCACTACTACTACGACTACTACTACTACGACTACTACTACTACTACTATCATTACTATTACGACTACTACTACTACTACTATCACTACTACTACGACTACTACAACAACTACTACTACTAATAATAATAATAATAATATGAATTATTATATTAATTATGTATTAGTAAATTAAGTAATATTGGAAAATGATTATCGGTAAATTAATTCATCAATATTAATTTTTATTATTATTATTATTATTATTATTTTATTATGAATTATTATATTAATCAATTGTAAACTAATTAATTATTATTAAATAAATTATTATTATTATTATTATTGATGTTAGTGGATTATATTTAATAAATCAATTATATAACACAATATATATTCAACCAGTAAATATAAAATCTGAGAAGTCACATTCACAGACTTATGAGAGGTTCGAACACCTAAGAATAACCCAAATACCAGTTGTAGACGTCTTACCATATTCCTCTAATCCTGGAATGGAAATCTATAGAAAACATAATTGTTATCATTAGTAAGACTTCAATATCTGTGCAACAAAAACAGAATCATGTAGAAAATGGTTGCTATAAAATATGATATATAATATACAAGGTGGATTTTGAGTTACCAAAATTTTTATCATGAACAAGTTACTTAGTGTAAAAATGTCAATGATATAGGAAGATATGAAAGCAAAAAAATTCTGATAAATTATTTTGCTATTGTATAACTTAAAATTTCTGAAGATCAACATTTTCAGATTTTGCAAAGTCATAGAAGAGATAAGGACAAGAAGACAAGAAATAGAAGGAATTAGAAGTCTGTCTAAGATGTCTATTAAATATGAAATGTGTATTATTAATACAGTGATATTTGGTTTTAATCTTATTAGAGTGTTAGTTATAGAAAACTATTTACAGGTCTCAGTAATGACATTGAAATTCATATCTGAAGAATACAATACAATAAGTCTCCCATCCCTCCGCAGCTTATGTAAGAGTCTTGCTGTAGTGTAGACATATACAGTCCTATGAAAAAGTTTGGGCACCCCTATTAATCTTAATCATTTTTTGTTCTAAATATTTTGGTGTTTGCAACAGCCATTTCAGTTTGATATATCTAATAACTGATGGACACAGTAATATTTCAGGATTGAAATGAGGTTTATTGTACTAACAGAAAATGTGCAATATGCATTAAACCAAAATTTGACCGGTGCAAAAGTATGGGCACCCTTATCATTTTATTGATTTGAATTCCCCTAACTACTTTTTACTGACTTACTGAAGCACAAAATTGGTTTTGTAACCTCAGTGAGCTTTGAACTTCATAGCCAGATGTATCCAATCATAAGAAAAGGTATTTAAGGTGGCCAATTGCAAGTTGATCTCCTATTTGAATCTCCTCTGAAGAGTGGCATCATGGGCTACTCAAAACAACTCTCAAATGATCTGAAAACAAAGATTGTTCAACATAGTTGTTCAGGGGAAGGATACAAAAAGTTGTCTCAGAGATTTAACCTGTCAGTTTCCACTGTGAGGAACATAGTAAGGAAATGGAAGACCACAGGGCCAGTTCTTGTTAAGCCCAGAAGTGGCAGGCCAAGAAAAATATCAGAAAGGCAGAGAAGAAGAATGGTGAGAACAGTCAAGGACAATCCACAGACCACCTCCAAAGAGCTGCAGCATCATCTTGCTGCAGATGGTGTCACTGTGCATCGGTCAACTATACAGCGCACTTTGCACAAATAGAAGCTGTATGGGAGAGTGATGAGAAAGAAGCCGTTTCTGCAAGCACGCCACAAATAGAGTTGCCTGAGGTATGAAAAAGCACATTTGGACAAGGCAGCTTCATTTTGGAAACAAAAATTGAGTTGTTTGGTTATAAAAAAAGGCGTTATGCATGGCGTCCAAAAAGAAACAGCATTCCAAGAAAAACACATGCTACCCACTGTAAAATTTGGTGGAGGTTCCATCATGCTTTGGGGCTGTGTGGCCAATGCCGGCATCGGGAATCTTGTTAAAGTTGAGAGTCGCATGGATTCCACTCAGTATCAGCAGATTCTTGAGAATAATGTTCAAGAATCAGTGACGAAGTTGAAGTTACGCCGGGGATGGATATTTCAGCAAGACAATGATCCAAAACACCGCTCCAAATCAACTCAGGCATTCATGCAGAGGAACAATTACAATGTTCTGGAATGGCCATCCCAGTCCCCAGACCTGAATATCATTGAACATCTGTGGGATAGTTGACCGATGCACAGTGACACCATCTGCAGCAAGATGATGCTGCAGCTCTTTGGAGGTGGTCTGTGGATTGTCCTTGACTGTTCTCACCATTCTTCTTCTCTGCCTTTCTGATATTTTTCTTGGCCTGCCACTTCTGGGCTTAACAAGAACTGTCCCTGTGGTCTTCCATTTCCTTACTATGTTCCTCACAGTGGAAACTGACAGGTTAAATCTCTGAGACAACTTTTTGTATCCTTCCCCTGAACAACTATGTTGAACAATCTTTGTTTTCAGATCATTTGAGAGCGGGCTGTCCATGTTCGGCGACCATCAAACTTAACTGAACTTGAATTGTTTTGTAGAAAGAAATGGTCCAAAATACCTTCATCCAGGAACTGATTAAAAGCTACAGGAAGCGACTAGAGGCTGTTATCTTTGCAAAAGGAGGATCTACTAAATATTAATGTCACTTTTCTGTTGAGGTGCCCATACTTTTGCACCGGTCAAATTTTGGTTTAATGCATATTGCGCATTTTCTGTTAGTACAATAAACCTCATTTCAATCCTGAAATATTAGTGTCCATCAGTTATTAGATATATCAAACTGAAATGGCTGTTATAAACACCAAAATATTTAGAACTAAAAATGATTAAGATTAATAGGGGTGCCCAAACTTTTTCATAGGACTGTAGATGGATCTTACCTGTAATGGTGGAGATAGAGGGACACTTGTCACAGGTCCGGCTACACAAAGGAGGAGAAGGAGGGAAATCTTCTCAGCCATGTTGCTGAGATATCTCTACAATATTAGAAGGATTGTTCCTCGCCTAGATGAATGCTAACCTTCATGTCAGGAATGTCTTATATACATGTAGAGGAGAGATATCTAACCAATCACAAGGTAGAAAGAAGATCCCTGGAATAGCCAGAAGACCCCGAAGCAGGTATATGCCTGTTATATATGTATATAATTATCTCTATATGAGGCCATGGTGCCTTCCATGGAAATGTTCTAGAATTTGTTCAGGATTTCATGGCTTACAGATGTCAGGATAATAATTTTGTGAACCCATGTACAGTAAGAAACCAAAAAAAATAATACATTTTTTACACTTGGCTACTAATACCCATTATTTTATATATTTATTTATTACAGTTAGATTTACTACAATTTAATAGGAGGAAAGATGTATTATTTAGGCCTGGCTCATATTTGCGTTTGGGGAGTCTGCTTGGGGACCCTCCGAACGGAATACTGAAGACATTGACAAGTAATAAATGCACAATGGCAGACTTAATGCAAGCTCGCGTGGTGGAAATTGTGGCACCACCAACAGGCACGTTTCCAGCAATGCTGGTAGTACTAATGGCAACTATGGGTGGTCATCATCTAGATTTTTTTTTATTTTTTTTTTACATTGGCAAGTGACAAAACCATGTGTGAAAAGAGGACCAGGAGATAAGGATCACCACGCTTCACCAGAGGATACAAACAAAATGCTCTTTATTAAAGTCCAAAGGTACACAACGCGTTTTGGGCTTACAACTGCCCTTTCTCAAGTGTAATGAACAATTGTTCCCCTAGAGCTCTATCCTCTCTCCTCTTTTTGTCTGTAGATTGATGCAGCAGGTCTGAGCTGCAGACTTCACTTGCAGACTGCAAGGGCAGTTGTAAGCCCGAAACGTGTTGTGTACTTTTGGACTTCAATAAAGAACATTTTGTTTGTATCCTCTGATGATCCTTATCTCCAGGTCCTCTTGGCATTCCACTGACACCTAGGGTGGCACAGGTCCTGCGGCTGCTTATCACCTAGGTAGGAGCTCCCCTACAAAGTGGTTCCTAAGCTATTTGGCAGTTGTGGTCTCTCAACTGCACAAGGTGAGAGGTTCTCTGTATATTACTTACCAACTCATCTGACGTTATTTCACCATTTACAGCTCAGTGCTGTTCTTTGTTTATGTGTGAGAAGATGACAGGCAGAATGCTGGAGTTACAATATATGTCCCCCAGATTCATGACCTATGTGTGGCCCAGGGCGGGTCTTGAGTAGGCCTCAGCCCAAGTGTAGGTCCTGGGCTCATTACTGGCCCATAAAAGGCTGCAGAGCCTGCACTTCAGGGCAGATCCTGGTAGTGAGAGGAGGTGTCTGGGTCTGTCTTGGAGAGCTGAGTTTGGTGAGACCAAACTGGGACTTGTGTTTTGTTTGATCGTGTGGCCAGAAGTAAACCACATGTACAGTTAGCCTTATACTGTACGGGAGAACAGACTGTGCCAGCACTGTGACCAGGGGGCCCTAGAAGATGAGACCCACTTCCTGCTACACTGCACCAAATACTCAGCTGTGAGGGCCGTCTACTACCAAAGACTCTCTGCCCACATCCCAGACTTCATATCTGCAGACGAGAAGAGGAAACTCTACAACCTACTGGGAGAAGAAGAGGCCACTGTGGAGATCGCTGCCCAATACATGTCCAGCTGTCACCAAACAAGAGGAAGATGAGACTCCACGGACTGTTATATTTATCCCAATACTGTGTTATATCAAAATGGCTGCTCCGACAGATGTGGCCAGAACCCGGTTGCTCGTGATGAATTGTTGATTTTTCTGCAGTACGTTTGCACTCAGCAAAAAAATGTATGTTCCGTCATTGGAATACTTGTTAAAGTTGATATTTTCCAACTTTATTAGCCTAAAGTTTTCTTAAACATTGTCTTCTTTAACATAATTTTATGCCAACATCTCTTTTTGGAAGACGTTTCAATGTTATCTGGTGAAGATGATCAGTTTACAGATTTTATGGCTTTAACAATTTGCTCAATGGTAAATTATACAGAAAACTTACAAAGTAATGGGTTAGTCACCTCTGGGGAGGGCTGGGGTGTAGTCACCAAATTAGACAGTGAGACCTAGTAATCTCTTAAATAGGTGCAAATGGATAGTCTTTGGATTTGATGACTTATATTTGCTTTTACTGCATTTTCTGCATTATTATTATTTTTGGCTTTCCATGAGACATATTTTATGTTCGTGTCAATATGATCTGTAGTCAGCATCTAAACCCACTGAGTGCCATGGTGAACCACAAGCAAGAATAGACCTGTTGTGGTAGAACTAAAGTATAGCTCCAAATCTATTTGTTGAAGCGACCATATGGCTGTTTTACGTATCACTTACAGTCTTCATGCAGTTGTTTTATGTATACCCGGGCTACTTTGCTATCTCTATATGGGCTCACTCCTTGATTTGCCATTTGTTCAGGGGTCATTGTTACCCTGTTATTCTCTGATGCATGGGTTACACCATAACATCTACCTGTCCACCTACCCAACTACGTTGTCTATTGAGCCCAATCTCTTTGCATCTTACACAACCCAGCTCCTGTTCTGAGCCAGGCAATGTCCCAGCTCCCATAGTAACCAGGATCCAATAGTCTAAGTGGTGACCCTGCCACTCATAGCGTGATGATAACGTCACATCTGCTTTTCCCCCCACACATGTGCAATAGTATTACAGACACTGGCAGTAACCAGCATATACACAGTGCATAGCATGCATATGGAGCTCTGATAAGTTTCACTCTACTCAATTACTCACTTCTATGCAAGTTTGGGAATGTAACAGGTCATTGAAAGTGAGACAAAAAAAAAAAACATTTTTGGAGTAAATACTGAGTCAAAGGAACCCAAATCCTGAAGCCTATTTGGTCTGAGTACGAACAACCTGTTGCACTCTGAAATCTGTTTCTTCACTGGTGTACCCGGCCATCCCAGGCCTTTGAACAAGAAGTAAGACAGAGGATTGTGTATCTAAGTCTACAGTAGCGTTGTACCAGCCTTGTAGGTGACAGCTACAAAATTTTACTACCCCAACCTACTGGAATATTTGAAACCTATTGGAATGAGATGTTCTCTTCTATGCAGGATTCCTATGATGGTATATCCATAATTAGAGATGAGCGAACAGTGTTCTATCGAACACATGTTCGATCGGATATCAGGGTGTTCGCCATGTTCGAATCGAATCGAACACCACGTGGTAAAGTGCGCCAAAATTCGATTCCCCTCCCACCTTCCCTGGCGCCTTTTTTGCACCAATAACAGCGCAGGGGAGGTGGGACAGGAACTACGACACTGGGGGCATTGAAAAAAATTGGAAAAAGTCATTGGCTGCCGAAATCAGGTGACCTCCATTTTAGACGAATAGTGGATTTCAAATCCGGGTCATATGAGAATGTGAACTTTGTGACTATGAGACAGGGATAGCTGTACAGGCAGGGATAGCTAGGGATAACCTTTATTTAGGGGGGAATGTTATTAAAAATAACTTTTTGGGGCTCTATCGGGTGTGTAATTGTGATTTTTGTGAGATAAACTTTTTCCCATAGGGATGCATTGGCCAGCGCTGATTGGCCGAATTCCGTACTCTGGCCAATCAGTGCTGGCCAATGCATTCTATTAGCTTGATGAAGCAGAGTGTGCACAAGGGTTCAAGCGCACCCTCGGCTCTGATGTAGCAGAGCCGAGGCTGCACAAGGGTTCAAGCGCACCCTCGGCTCTGATGTAGGAGAGCCGAGGGTGCACTTGAACCCTTGTGCACCCTCAGCTCTGCTACATCAGAGCCGAGGGTGCGCTTGAACCCTTGTGCACACTCTGCTTCATCAAGCTAATAGAATGCATTGGCCAGCGCTGATTGGCCAATGTATTCTATTAGCCTGATGAAGTAGAGCTGAATGTGTGTGCTAAGCACACACATTCAGCTCTACTTCATCGGGCTAATAGAATGCATTGGCCAGCGCTGATTGGCCAGAGTACGGAACTCGACCAATCAGCGCTGGCTCTGCTGGAGGAGGCGGAGTCTAAGATCGCTCCACACCAGTCTCCATTCAGGTCCGACCTTAGACTCCGCCTCCTCCGGCAGAGCCAGCGCTGATTGGCCGAAGGCTGGCCAATGCATTCCTATGCGAATGCAGAGACTTAGCAGTGCTGAGTCAGTTTTGCTCAACTACACATCTGATGCACACTCGGCACTGCTACATCAGATGTAGCAATCTGATGTAGCAGAGCCGAGGGTGCACTAGAACCCCTGTGCAAACTCAGTTCACGCTAATAGAATGCATTGGCCAGCGCTGATTGGCCAATGCATTCTATTAGCCCGATGAAGTAGAGCTGAATGTGTGTGCTAAGCACACACATTCAGCACTGCTTCATCACGCCAATACAATGCATTAGCCAGTGCTGATTGGCCAGAGTACGGAATTCGGCCAATCAGCGCTGGCTCTGCTGGAGGAGGCGGAGTCTAAGGTCGGACCTGAATGGAGACTGGTGTGGAGCGATCTTAGACTCCGCCTCCTCCAGCAGAGCCAGCGCTGATTGGTCGAGTTCCGTACTCTGGCCAATCAGCGCTGGCCAATGCATTCTATTAGCCCGATGAAGTAGAGCTGAATGTGTGTGCTTAGCACACACATTCAGCTCTACTTCATCAGGCTAATAGAATACATTGGCCAATCAGCGCTGGCCAATGCATTCTATTAGCTTGATGAAGCAGAGTGTGCACAAGGGTTCAAGCGCACCCTCGGCTCTGATGTAGCAGAGCCGAGGCTGCACAAGGGTTCAAGTGCACCCTCGGCTCTCCTACATCAGAGCCGAGGGTGCGCTTGAACCCTTGTGCAGCCTCGGCTCTGCTACATCAGAGCCGAGGGTGCGCTTGAACCCTTGTGCACACTCTGCTTCATCAAGCTAATAGAATGCATTGGCCAGCACTGATTGGCCAGAGTACGGAATTCGGCCAATCAGCGCTGGCCAATGCATTCTATTAGCCCGATGAAGTAGAGCTGAATGTGTGTGCTAAGCACACACATTCAGCACTGCTTCATCACGCCAATACAATGCATTAGCCAGTGCTGATTGGCCAGAGTACGGAATTCGGCCAATCAGCGCTGGCTCTGCTGGAGGAGGCGGAGTCTAAGATCGCTCCACACCAGTCTCCATTCAGGTCCGACCTTAGACTCCGCCTCCTCCAGCAGAGCCAGCGCTGATTGGCCGAATTCCGTACTCTGGCCAATCAGCACTGGCTAATGCATTGTATTGGCTTGATGAAGCAGTGCTGAATGTGTGTGCTTAGCACACACATTCAGCTCTACTTCATCGGGCTAATAGAATGCATTGGCCAGCGCTGATTGGCCGAATTCCGTACTCTGGCCAATCAGCACTGGCTAATGCATTGTATTGGCTTGATGAAGCAGTGCTGAATGTGTGTGCTTAGCACACACATTCAGCTCTACTTCATCGGGCTAATAGAATGCATTGGCCAATCAGCGCTGGCCAATGCATTCTATTAGCGTGAACTGAGTTTGCACAGGGGTTCTAGTGCACCCTCGGCTCTGCTACATCAGATTGCTACATCTGATGTAGCAGTGCCGAGTGTGCATCAGATGTGTAGTTGAGCAAAACTGACTCAGCACTGCTAAGTCTGCATTCGCATAGGAATGCATTGGCCAGCCTTCGGCCAATCAGCGCTGGCTCTGCCGGAGGAGGCGGAGTCTAAGGTCGGACCTGAATGGAGACTGGTGTGGAGCTATCTTAGACTCCGCCTCCTCCAGCAGAGCCAGCGCTGATTGGTCGAGTTCCGTACTCTGGCCAATCAGCACTGGCCAATGCATTTCTATGGGGAAAAGTTAGCTTGCGAAAATCGCAAACTGACAGGGATTTCCATGAAATAAAGTGACTTTTATGCCCCCAGACATGCTTCCCCTGCTGTCCCAGTGTCATTCCAGGGTGTTGGTATCATTTCCTGGGGTGTCATAGTGGACTTGGTGACCCTCCAGACACGAATTTGGGTTTCCCCCTTAACGAGTTTATGTTCCCCATAGACTATAATGGGGTTCGAAACCCATTCGAACACTCGAACAGTGAGCGGCTGTTCGAATCGAATTTCGAACCTCGAACATTTTAGTGTTCGCTCATCTCTATCCATAATGTTTATCATATGGTTACGTACCTCTATCTGTATATGATTACCACTGAGATACATATTATATTAAATTCATATCACATGCATCAAGCATTGGAGGAAGTGGGTAATACCTCTGATACATGGCTATTCCCAACAATTCATCTAATATATCTCTCTATGTCTGTCCGTCTGTCTGTCTGTCTGTCTGTTCTCTAATGCGAACCAAACAACTGGACCGATCTTCACCAAATTTGGTACAGAGATACTTCAGGTATGCGGGAAGGTTTAAGATAAGCTCCAACTCACTCGGACATACCGTTGCTGAGATACAGCATTCCAAACACAATGCCCCCCCTTAGCTAATACAAACCTGCAAGACTTTCACTCATATACCAACTGCAATACACACGGTCACACCACATGCACAATACAACACTGATATCCAAACTGAGATACACGCATCAGAGGATTAGATACACAGATCAGCACACAGTATCACACACCATAGGATTAGATACACGCGTCTGCACACAGTCCCACACACTGAAGGATTAGATACGTGTGTCTGCACACGGTTTCACGTGCCAGAGCATAAGACATGCACCTCTGCACACAGTACCACATGCCGTAGGATTAGATACGTGTGTCTGCACACAGTACCACACTTTGGAGGATTAGATACATGCCTCTGCACACATTACCACAAGCCAGAGAATTAGATACGCGTCTCAGCACGCAGTACCACATGGGGGAGGATTAGATACGCGCATCTTCACACAATACCACACGGGGAGTATTAGATACATGTGTCTGCACACAGTACCACACTTTGGAGGATTAGATACATGCCTCTGCACACAGTACCACAAGCCAAAGAATCAGATATGCATCTCAGCACACAGTACCACACGGGGGAGGATTAGATACGTGCGTCTGCACACAGTACCACATGCCGTAGGATTAGATACGCGCGTCTACACACAATTCCACACGCCGTAAGATTATATACACGCCTCTTCACACAATACCATACAGGGGAGGATTAGATACGTGCATCTGCACACAGTACCACACAACCGAGGGTTAGATATGCGCGTCTGCACACAGTTCCACACGCTAAAGGATTAGATACGTGTGTCTGCTCAAAGTACCACACGGGGGAAGATTAGATACACACTTCTTCACACAATACCACACAGGGGAGAATTAGATACACACATCTGCACACAGTTCAACATGCTAGAGGATTAGATACGCATGTCTTCACATAGTACCACCGCCAGAGGATTAGATACGTGCATCTACACACAGTACCACATGGGGGAGGATTAGATACGCGCATCTGCACACAGTACCACACGCCAGAGGATTGGATATGCACATCTGCACACAGTTACATACGCCAGAGGATTATAAACGCACGTCTGCACACAGTACCACATGCCGTAGTATTAGATATGTGCGTCTGCACACAGTTTCACACGCTGGAAGATTAGATATGCGCGTCTGCACACAGTACCATACGCCGGGGTATTGGATACATGCGTCTGCACACAATACCACATGCCAGAGGATTGGTTACGCGCATCTGCACACAGTTCCACACACCAGAGGATTAGATATGCGCGTCTTCACACAGTTGTACATGCCATAGGATTAGATACACACGTCTGCATACAGTACCACATGCTGTAGGATTAGATATGCACCTCTTCACACAATACCACACAGGGGAGGATTAGATACGTGCGTCTGAACACAGTACCACACGCCAGAGAATTAGATATGCGTCTCAGCACACAGTACCACACGGGGAGGATTAAATACGTGCATCTGCACACAGTACCACACACCAGAGGATTAGATACATGAGTCTGCACACAGTACCAAACGCCAGAGTATTAGATAAGCGTGTCTGCACACAGTACCACATGCCATAGGATTAGATACACGCGTTTACACACAGTTCCTCACGCCGTAGGATTAGATACGCACCTCTTCACACAATACCACACAGGGGAGGATTAGATATGTGTGTCTGCACACAGTACCACACTTTGGAGGATTAGATACATGCCTCTGCACACAGTACCTCAAGCCAGAGAATTAGATACGCGTCTCAGCACACAGTACCACACGGGGGAGGATTATATACGTGCTTCTGCACACAGTACCACATGCCGTAGGAATAGATACGCGCGTCTACACACAATTCCACACGCCATAAGATTAGATACACGCCTCTTCACACAATACCATACAGGGGAGGATTAGATACGTGCATCTGCACACAGTACCACACGACCGAGGGTTAGATATGCGCGTCTGCACACAGTTCCACACGCTAAAGGATTAGATATGTGTGTATGCACAAAGTACCACATGGGGGAGGATTAGACACGTAATTCTTCACACAATACCACACAGGGGAGGATTAGATACGCACATCTGCACACAGTTCAACACGCTAGAGGATTAGATACGCATGTCTTCACATAGTACCACCGCCAGAGGATTAGATACGCGCATCTGCACACAGTACCACACGCCAGAGGATTAGATACGCGCATCTGCACACAGTTCCATACGCCAGAGGATTATAAACGCACGTCTGCACACAGTACCACATGCCGTAGTATTAGATACGTGCGTCTGCACACAGTTGCACACACCAGAGGATTAGATACGCGCGTCTTCACACAGTTGTACACGCCATAGGATTAGATACACGCGTCGGCATACAGTACCACATGCTGTAGGATTAGATATGCACCTCTTCACACAATACCACATAGGGGAGGATTAGATACGTGCGTCTGAACACAGTGCCACATGCCAGAGAATTAGATATGTGTCTCAGCACACAGTACCACATGGGGAGGAATAAATACGTGCATCTGCACACAGTACCACACACCAGAGGATTAGATACACGAGTCTGCACACAGTACCACACGCCAGAGTATTAGATATGCACGTCTGCACACAGTACCACATGCCGTAAGATTAGATATGCACGTCTGCACACAGTTTCACTTACCGGAGGATTAGATACACGCCTCTTCACATAATACCACATGGGGGAGGATTAGATACACGCATCTGCACACAGTACCACACGCCGGAGGATTAGATATGCGCATCTGCACACAATACCACACCAACAAGGATTAAATACTTGCGCCTAAACACAGTACTACACGGGGAATTATTAGATACGGCTTTACTCCAGGTATCCATAAGAACTGATCACAGGTTTTTCACTGATATCCAAAATGAGATACACATAATCATATATATATATATATATATATATATATATATATATATATATATATATATATTATATCCTAAGATAATACAATGGCACTAGCAGTCCTGAGGTGCATGTGGAAGGATTAAGTAACAGGGAGTGACAAACTTTTAGCCCTTGACATGGTCACACAGCTCTAGTTGCATTCTAGAAGTTCTTGGGCATGAGTCTTGGGCCAAATAGGGGAAAGGGCAGGTACAAAATATATTTAAACTCAAAACTTTTGGAATATCACTGATATAATCACTGTAAACATTTTCTATCATATTCCTAGCTTTGGCTCCTGTCTATCCCTGCAGTAAGAACGATGTGAAATGACGGTACCTAAAATGGCTGCTGGTTTTGATAGGGCTGTGACATCACTGGGGCGGCTGGCTGCTGATTAGCTACACGCATGGCATTATGGGTGATCTTGTGTTCCAAGTGTTCCCTCCCCTTGTCCTAACATGTGCAGCGGCCATTTTTTTAAAAAAATTTGATTTGATGCATCAAAGTGTGAGGAAGTCCAGATCCTTGGCAAATTGAAGATTTCCTGAAATTTGGATTGAATTCCACTTCTTCAGAATCGATTTGCTCATCTCTAATAATCTGTTTGATCTTCCCTAATTCTAATATTACCTAGGAGTGCCAGACTGTTAGTATCCTGACTAGAGATGAGCGAGTAGTACTCGATCGAGTAGGTATTCGATCGAATACTATGGTATTCAAAACACTCGTACTTGATCGAACACTACTAGCTGTTTGAAGTTTAAGGTTCGATGCAGAACCAGCGTTGATTGGCAGAATGCTATATATTCTGCCAATCAACGCTGGTTCTTCTCTTACTTTTAGAAGTCTTCTCCCGGCGCAGCGTCCCCGCGGCGTCTTCCGGCTGAAATTCACTCTGCCTAGGCATCCGGCCTAGGCAGAGCCGACTGCGCATGTCCGCGCATGACCGTGCATGCGCAGTCAGCTCTGCCTAGGCCCCGATGCCTAGGCAGAGTGAATTCCAGCCGGAAGAAGACGCGGGGACGCTGCGTCGGGAGAAGACTTCAAGGAGAATCCAGCCCGACCGTCACTCGTGGACTTGGTAAGTATAATTTTATCGAATTTTGCGTACCCCTGAAACGAGCATTTCCCCCCATAGACTATAATGGGGTTCGAAATCCGTTCGAACAGTCGAACAGTGTGCGGCTGTTCAAATCGGATTTCGAACCTCGGACATTTTAGTGTTCGCTCATCTCTACTAGTAACCCCAATTTCATTCTTCGAACACTAGAGGCTCAGCCGCACTAACACACTTGCAGGATTTTCACACTATTTGACTAAAATGAGGAATTGTTAAAAAATATTATTTTTTTCCAATGTAAAGTGACTAATATATCTACGTAATGGATACCAGCAGTCTAATAACACTACAGACCTCCCTTGTAGATGATGTAAGTCTAAAGACATTTAGAAAATTATAGGTATTAGTAACTAGGTGTTAAAACTGACCTTTTTCGGATTTGACACACATACCCTTATGACCATGTTGGTCACCTACACTGATGACCATACATTCGTAAAAGGTGTTTACCTGCCCCAGGCTCTTCTTTTGATCGCAGGTATCTTTATTTCTGCTTTGTGATTGGATAGATATCTCTCCTCTACATGTATATAAGACATTCCTGACATGAAGGTTAGAATTCTTCTAGGCAAGGAACAATCCTTCCAATACTGTAGAGATATCTGATCATCATGGATGAGAAGATTTACCTCCTCCTTATGTTCTTTGCAGCAAAACCCGTGAAAAGTGTCCCTCTAATCCCATCATTACAGGTAAGATATACAATATGATATCCCAGAAGATTATCTTCTAAATGTTTACTATCTGGGGCCCCCACCGATTTTTGGTGGCCTTCTACGAATAGTCAAGTATGAAACCAAATCTTAGTATTGAAACAATATTCTTCTCAAGCATACTTGACTTATCCTAGAAATTTTGGAAAATTTACTTAAGTGTTCTTATTATTGTATTAAAATACACTTCATATATAATATATTGTTTCTGAATAGACTTGTTACATCTATCGAAGCATCGCTAATGATTGCAAATATTTCTTATACAGATTTCCATACCTGGATTAGAGGATTACGGTAAGAGCTCTCGGAGTGTTTTTTGGGCTATTTTTCATTGTCTTTACCTCTGTTCATTCTTATAATAAAAATTCTAATATCCAAATAAGAATATATAAAGCGAATCTGTGCCCAATTGAAACAGGATTTTAATTGAATGCTTAGAATATATAATATAATCCAGAAAATCACATTGTATAAATTTTATAAATTTATTTGCATTTTTCATAGAGAAATAAGTATTTGACCCCTCTGGCAAACTTAATACTTGGTGGTAAAACCCTTATTGGTGCGCACAGCAGTCAGACAGTTTCTGTATTTGGTTTGTAGTTGATGAGGTTTGCGCACATGTCAGGAGGAATTTTGGTCCACTCCTCTTTGCAGATCATCTCTAAATCATAAAAAATTTGAGGCTGTTACTTGGCAACTCGGAGCTTCAGCTCCCTCCATAAGTTTTCTATGGTATTAAGGTCTGGAGACTGGCTAGTCCACTCCATGATCTTCATGTGCTTCTTTTTTAACCACTCCTGTGTTGCTTTGGCTGTATGTTTTGGGTCATTGTCCTGCTGGAAGACCCAGCCACGACCCATTCTTAATGTCCTGGCAGAGGAGAAGGAGGTTGTCACTCAGGATTTATGGTACATGGCTCCATCCATTCTCCCATTGATGCGGTGAAGTAGTCCTGTGCCCTTAGCAAAGAAACACTCCAAAACATAATGTTTCCCCCTCCATGCTTGACAGTGGTGATGGTGTTCTTTGGGTCATAGGCAGCATTTCACTTCCTCCAAACACGGCAAGATGAGTTAATGCCAAAGAGCTCAATTTTTGTCTCCTAGGACAAAACTATAAAGCATAGTGTAGAAAACTTACTTCTCATTTATTTTAACAGAAAACACATTAAATTTGATCAAGAAGATTGCAAGTTCTGACTTGGGTAAGATTATATAATGTTTTATGAAGAAGAAAATCTTGTAATCTTGCAATAAACTTAGCCATGCTTTTAGTCACAGATATTGAAGAGTCAAAAGAGCCGCAAGGAACATTGGCCAAAATAATAAAGGTCAATGAAGGTAACAAATTATAATAATTATTATAACGAATAATATATAATGGTTACCAGAAATATAAGTGACACATTCTATACACTATGAATCTTACACTAAACCTGGGTTCACACCTGCACCCGATTTCCGTTTTCAGATTACCGTCTTCTGCTGACAGAAGACGGAAACCTGTCAGACCGTGCCCAGCCGTAAGCGCTGGTGAGCGTTTTGTGCTCTCTGTTGCATGTCTAACTTTGTGTCCAGTTTAAAAAAAAAAACGGTTTTGCCATGGAGAGCACAAAACGCTCACCGGCGCTCACGGGCCGGACACTTTCCAAACCCATTCAAATGAATGTGTTTGAAAAATGACTGCAAGTTTTTCATCTCCTGTCCAGTTTTGGGCAGGAAACGGAAACCTGCAAAATGGAGACCGGGCGCAGTTTTAAACTAAATAATGTAACATAGTAAGCCATTAAAGGGTTATTCCTATCTTGGCACATTTCTTTCAAGATGGGAATATTTGAGGGGCAACGCGGTGGCTCAGTGGTTAGCACTGTAGCCTTACAGCGCTGGAGTCCTGGGTTCAAATCCCGCCAGGAACATCTGCAAGGAGTTTGTATGTTCTCCCCATGTTTGTGTGGATTTCCTCCCATTCTACAAAAACATACTGATAGGAAAAAAAAGTACATTGTGATCCCTTTATGGGGCTCACAATCTACATTATAAAAAAAAATGGGCATAATTGGTAACAGATACCTCACCTCTCTGGGCCAGGTCCTCCCAAGGCCTCCTCCGGCCTCCAGATGATGTCATGATCCCTGAGGTCATCCCTGTGGCTTGTGATTGGGCCTCAGAAATCATGTGGGGCATGTTGACATCACAATTCTGCGTCTAAGACTTTTAGTATTGTGTCAGCGAAGAGCCTCACATCACAACTGAGGCCTGTACTATGGAAAGAAAGCAACTGGACAAAATTGAAAAGACATTATAGAAACTAAAAACATACAGGAATATTATACAAGGTCAGGGCCACATGGGCAGTAATTGCATGGGGTCAGGTGTGAAGATTAATTTTATAAAGCATGACTATAACACTAAAAATATTTGTCTTGTTTTAGGAGATACCATGGCTGTACATGACGACGACATGCTGATAAAAAGTGGCCGCAGTGCCGTAACCTGCACACAATGCTTGTGGCCCAAATCTGAAGATGGGACAGTCAATGTGCCCTATAATTTTTCCTCTCTATATAGTGAGTTTTAATTGCTTATTCTATATCTATATGGACCATGCCAACTGTACAACACATTATCTAAATATTCTTTTTACCCCCTCGCCCCCACCTGCCCCCACCATCCTCATAGGCGCTTCTGACATTAAATTGATTCAGACCTCCATGGAGGAATATGAAGCACTTACCTGTGTGAGGTTTGTGCCTCGGGCAGCAGAGCATGACTATCTCAACATTATGTCTTCACAGGGGTAAGTTCTACTTTTTAGGATTCTTCACGTTGTGGTTGACTATAAGCATAATGTTGTAATTTGTAAGAATCGGGTAACTCTTGGGTATATTGTGTATGACACTTGTATATGTACTAAACCATATGAGTTCTCAAATATAGTCTTTTATTAATCCTAGACTGTATTTAGTCCCAGTTTAGAACATTCTAATAATAGAAGTGAAGGAACGTCCTGGCCATAGACTAATGGATCTGTCGGTAGAATTGTATATATCTACGGCAATCTGTATTTGCATCGTGCAGACGTATTCAGTATGTACAATAGTCTGTCTTTTGTCTGTTAAAAGTTCTTGTTATAAGCTAAGATTTTCCATATCTCCTTAAAGGGATTCTCCAGTGACTGTTTGCCATTCATCATGGTCAGATGGATGCTTGGGGGTTAGGGGGCAGTAAAGAGTCAGTGGGTCAAGTTCAACTCTTGCACCAAGGGCAATGAACCTTTAGCTACATCATTGCCTGACTAATGGGCCATTAAGTAGAGGTAAACTTAGATTTAGGCTCATTTCTGTGAAATCCTGAACTGAAATCCTCCTCTGAAACTTCTACATTCTTTGCTCTATTTCTCTGACCGACTTTTCACTGGAGTTTGGGTGTACGCACTCTAATAAAGCAGGAAAAAGAAGTCTTGGGGAGGGGGAGTCGCCTCAGTTATATCTCATTTATTATAAAACATAGAATTGTTGTTGTCATGTGAAAGATGAGAGTCCCATGACACCAAGATTAGGCATCATGTACATGACCAGGCCAAGATCCTTCCAATTGGGGGGTCCAGTGCTCTGTTCCATTCCTATGATTATAAAGCAGAACAGAACAGAACTCTGATGTCATCCAAGTGTCATCTGAGCGTGTTCCACCAAAAAATTGCTCCACTCGCTTCCTTGGTTTACACACTTATTCGTGGATATGTAACCTTACTGTTTTATCCAAAATATTTCCAGAGATATCGTCAATTAAAAACAGGTGTAACTAAAGGACCTGGTGTAAAGCTTAGCTCGAGGCCCCTTGCACAACTCCTCCTTTAAACTATAAGTCTTGTCCCATTCATACAATTTAATAGCATTTACGTTCCCATTTGCCTTCCCCATCCAGGCACAGGTAGCCATGTAGACTTATTCACTTGACTATATGCTTGTTAGGACTATGCAGCAGGTGTGGCCAAGGAATCAGGGCGCAGCCTGTTCCTCTGTTACTGCTCAATCCAGCATGCATGGGGTTAATCCCCTTGCAACCGATAGGCGTAGTTGGTCTTCTGACTCACATTGGTGCTAGCCTATCAGCACCTGGCTTGGGCACCTGGGCTGGCTGTTTAGGCCCGCCTTCCCTCCATTTAAGGAGATAGATTTTGGCAGCCCAGGGCTCTAGCCTCAATTGCATTTGTGCACATCTGTGCAAGACACTAGTTTGGCAGCAAGCTGCTTAGTTAGGCAGGTAGGGAGTATCTCCACCCTTAACTTAAAATTGTGGGAATCTCCTACCTTAGGCAGGCTGCTACCTGTGGTGTTCCACAGCAGGTGGCTGTGCTGGATGTGGCCCGGTAAGCTACTGGGAGCACACGGTCACTGTTAGTTTGTGTTAGTCTTGCAGTGGTGTGACTGCAAGCCTTTATAATTCATTGCGGCTGCTCTGAACAACAGGGGCTTTCTCTGAGAAGCTATCAGAGAATTACTCAGTTGGTGGTATAGCCCGGCAGTGAGTTTAACTGTCGGGCCGTGTTCACACCAGTTCGCCCTGCAGTTCAGAGTCCAGTTGGGCTCCGCAGGCTTTGTTTATTTTAGCTTTTTTAAGCCAGCCTGCTGACTAGAGATGAGCAAGTACTATTTGAAACTCCAGTTTTGAATAGCACGCACCCATAGGAATGAATAGACGTAGCCGGCACGCAGGGGGTTAAGCGGCCGGCCACCAGAAAAGTCTGTGTGCCAGCCACTTCCATTCATTCCTATGGGTGCGTGCTATTCGAATCGGCTGTTTCGAATAGTACGCGCTCATCTCTACTGCCGACCATAACAATGCTACCGACCCCTTTTTTTCCCCATAAAATGATTCATTTTTTCCTTTCTGACTGTGGAAGGTGGTGTACCATAAATCTACTCACTGAAGCTTACCAGAGGGCAGGGCTTATAAATTTACTATACATTAACAGTCAGACATTACTAAAGAAATAGAACAAAGATCAAAAAGTTATTCCAGGATACTATGACTTCTTCCAGAATATTAATGGTTAATTTTGATGGGGGGTTTTTTCTACCAGCTTATTTCTTATGCTTTCTAATATGATCACTCTCTTGATAGCAAGAATTTTAATAAAGTCTTCTATCCTCTATATATTCAGGTGTGTAGCAGATGTAGGGCGATTGGGTGGTGGTCAGAAGGTTGGAATAGAAATAGCTAGTTGTATGCACAAAGGAATTATACAACATGAGCTAAACCATGCCTTGGGGTTCTTCCATGAACATATGAGGAGTGACCGTGATGGTTATATCACCGTCAACTACCAGTACATCCCATCAGGTAATGGCCTCACCATGAATACATAGTCATTACATATTCTCCAATGCCTTTGGTATTATTGTCATTACAGTTACCAATCTAATAGAGATCTCTTGTCTTCTAGTTTATGTTGCAAATTTTAAAAAAGAAATCACCAATAACCTTGGCCTGGAATATGACTATGATTCCGTCATGCATTATGAAAAGTAAGATCATCATTTCTAAAAACATTGAGTGGTAAAAAGGCAAAGGTCTTGTAAAACCTGGAATATTCTGTTCCGTGAGATATCATTTGGCCCCAATCTCATGTTTCCACCTTGTTTCCATCTTCTGTACTGGCCAGGTACTCATTTACTAACACATCAGGGCAACCAACTATTGTCACCAAACCGGACCCAAACATCCCGATTGGACAAAGAGATGGAATCAGTGATCTAGATGTTTCTAAAATCAACAAATTGTATCAATGCGGTAAGTCTCTCGAGGTCTAAAGTTTTCAAAAAGTCATTAGAATTTTAGAAATGGAAAAAGGAATGGACCAGTAAAGTCATTGATGAAATTATTATTTTTTCCCCTTTAGATGTCTGTGCTAACGTACTGAATGATATCAATGGGATTCTGACCTCAGCCAACTACCCATCATCGTACCCACATAATACCAGCTGTGTATGGCTCATTAGGACGCCATCAAACCAGGTACAGCGATGAAGAACCAGAAAATTTGACCTACAAACTTTATTTTTTGACCTGAGACCATAATATGAAATATTGATAGTCAATAACAAGTACGTAAGGAAGGAAATCTCTTCCTGCAAAATGTATAAAATCTTCTTCTTGTGTTGTGGGGTCTCACAGGATCCCTTTACCCAACACAATGGACCAGATTTACTAATTAGAGATGAGCGAGTAGTACTCGATCGAGTAGGTATTCGATCGAATACTATGGTATTCGAAATACTTATACTCGATCGAGAACCACTCGCTATTCGAATGGAAAAGTTCGATGTAGAACCAGCATTGATTGGCCGAATGCTATACAGTCAGCCAATCAACGCTGGTTCTTCTCCTACCTTTAGAAGTCTTCTCCGTGCAGCTTCCCCGCGGTGTCTTCCGGCTCTGAATTCACTTTGCTATTCATCGGGCCTGGGCAGAGCCGACTGCGTATGCCCGCGCTAAAAGAAAAAGGCCGCTTTGACTGTAAGCGGCCATTTTCTTGTAGTGCGGGCATGCGCAGACGGCTCTGCCCAGGCCCGATGCCTGGCAGAGTGAATTCAGAGCCGGAAGATGCCGTGGGGACGCTGCACGGAGAAGACTTCTCGGAGGATCCAGTCTGACCCTCACTCGTGGACTTGGTAAGTGTAATTTGATTGAATGTTGCCTACCCTTGAAACGAGCATTTTCCCCCATAGACTATAATAGGATTCGATATTCAATTCGAGTAGTCAAATATTGAGCGGCTACTCGAAACGAATATTGAATATTGAACATTTTACTGTTCGCTCATCTCTATTACTAATGTATTTCTAAATAGACACTGGCACAATTTGGCACATCTTGATGCTCCTAAATTGAGCTAAAAAATGTCTGACTTGCTTAAATGTGCTAAAATGCACCAAAAATTGGGTTGCAACTTTTTGACTCTAAGTAAGCCAACAAACATCCTTGCAAGGACGAAAACGGACACTTGAAAAAGGGACAGATAGTGTCCCGAAACACATTGTGTGCAGTCTATTTGAAAGCTGAATAAAAATCGTTGGGCGGGAAAGCGCGGATCCATTGTTTTATTGTCTATCTTGTGTATTCACACTGGGATGACTGGTCCTTTTTGGTTGAGTTTTTGTTTGGTGATTCCTGCTGCTTTTAAAAGAAACCCCCAAAGTGATATGTGTTTGGTAATCTAACATCTATCACAAGGTGATTTTCCATTACTTCGTTATTGGTGAAATTCCGATATCTAAGAGATAATGCGCTAGGTACGGCGCGGTGCTGTTTGTGTTTTTTTCTAATCTTTATCTTAAGTCAACTTCACACACATAGGTTGACTTATCTATGATCTATCAGATATCAGGTTTATTATTGGGTCCAATCTACAGAGTTTTTTTTCATTATTAAATATTTTCGCTGGTTTATTCAACTTATTTGACTTGATTTTTTTGGTTATTTTTTTTTAGATTTCCTTGAACTTTACTGCCTTTGATATCCAGTCATCTCCTGATTGTGCATCTGACTATATTAGGATTTATGATGGTCCCACTAAGAACTATCCCCTGATTTTGGACAGAACTTGTGGGTCCGGACTGATCCCTCCGATTATTTCTTCTACTAGCCAACTACTGGTGGAGTTTTCCAGTGATGACAGTGTTGCTGGGGTCGGCTTCAAAGCTGTATACAGTTCAGGTAAAGTATTGCACAGTTTTTGTACTATTAGGGCACCTGGTCTCTGCTTTGCAGGTTTCCATCTTTTGCCCGAGAAACTGGAAAGGAGACGGAAACCGGCAGTCAGTTTTTAAACCCATTGTGACCACTCGTGAGCATCTTCTGCCTCTTTGTGGCGAAACTGTTTTTTTTTTAACTGGACACAAAGTCGGACATGCAGGACTTTGTGTCTGGTTAAAATAAAAAACAATTTTGCCGCGGAGACCAGAAGACGCTCACGGGCGGACACTGACTACCGGGTTTCCATCTCCTGTCCAGTTTCTCAGGCAGAAGACAGAAACCCACAAAGCAGAGATCGGGCACAGGTGTGAACCTGCCTTTACTAAGTAAATTTTCTCTTTCAATATTTGGTACACTTTTCATGGCATTATACTGATGGCGTATAGATATTAGGAATAAAACCAGTGGAACTCTCGAGAGAAGGAAATGTGTTGAAAGAAAATGTCATATTGTGTTAAACAAGTTTTATTAATTTTGGGTTAGATTCTAAAACATTCCTAAAAATGCTGCAGTTCTGACTCTAACCACTAGCCCAGATGATATACTGAGACTTCCTATTTTCTATAGGAGATTTTGTGACAATAGTCAATTATTAACAAACTGATGATCATAATGATCATATATATGTAGGCACAGAATCCTCCTGTCACAATAGATGATTTCACAACTTTCTATACTCTTTGCAATGACCTCAGCACAGGTCACAGAGCATGCCTAGAAATCTATCCCATAAAAGTCAATAAGGTTTGCTCCAGACCATTTTGTCTATGGCCCATGGTCTATCTCCAGGAGACAAAAAATCAGGAAATTGGCTTACTGGCAAGAGTTGCAATTGGAAGATTTTCAGGATTTTTTCTTAACAACATAGCAAATTAACCTCTTCCTGACATTCTCCATAATAGTACAGTGAATGTCAGGTAGTTAGATATGGCAACTGCTCAGGAGCTCATCGGCCACCATAGCTATTGGGTTACCATTGTATTATACAGTAGACCCAGTGATAATACTTATGACTAGTGCCCATCAAAGATGACCAAGGTGCTATTATCCTGGTGGTGCAAGTAATAGCAATAGAGTAGTAGTAATACTGGGGGGGGGGGGGGGAATTTGGATCGCCATTTTTTTGCCGTTTCTCCCTTCTTAAAAATTTGAATAAAAAGCATGAAAGCAATAGACAATCCCTAAATTAGTAAAACTAAAAAAGTACGCCTGGCCCAGCCAAATAAGATGCTTCTATTAACTGATAAGGGACATATGACCGTGTGTATGGCAGTGTGAATACAAGACTTGCAGGCTTCTATTGACTAATGCAGGTTATTTTTTGGGAATACTGTATCTTAGGAATGGTACGTCCTAAAGAACTGAGACCCGGTCTAAAACCTTCCCAGACACCTGATGTACCTGTATGCCAAATTTGGTGAAGATGGGTTCAGTCGTTTGGTCGCACATAAAGAACAGACAGACAGAAACTCAATTTTATATATATATAAGAATATACCATACTTACTACAGTAAAATGTTTTTTCAACAGTGAAATGTGGAGGAACATTTTATACACCCCAAAAAAACTTTACTTCCCCTGGATACCCCTCCTATGGCTCAAACATGAACTGCATCTTCACAATCACAGCTCCAGTTGGAAACCAAGTAAGACTTTCTTTCTTTAAGAAACAGAAATTGTAATTTTTCCATGAGTTTATATCCTAGAAATACTTTCCAATGACACCATACAATATCTGCTTGTTATCTCTACAGATTTACCTGACATTCGGTGATTTTCAGATGGAATATGTTAGTTCCTGCACATTGGACTATTTAAGTATCCTGGATGGATCCGTAGAGCTGGGACCGTTTTGCGGTGACACTACAATAAATCCCATTACCTCTAGTGGGAACACCTTGCAGCTGATATTTATTAGTAACAGCAGGAATAACTTCCGAGGCTTCCAGGCATCATATAAATTTAGTGAGTATGAGTCTTTTCTTTATATAGCCCTCCCATACATACTGCACATACCATATTCTTCATACAAATGGGCTGTGACTGTTATACACATGCATGTAAGCTTGTACTCATTCATAATTACAAATTCACAAACTATCCCCATACATGGGATATATTACCAATAAGTGTTACATTTCCCTACTTAAGGCTGAGTTCACACATGTTTTTTTTATACGGAATTTGCATGCCCGAGTGCCTGAATGGGGATCTATACCATTAAGGAACTGGTCAAGAATTCTGTTATAACTCACGCTAGAAAACTGGCACAAGTTATAATGATGGGGGAAGAACAAAGGGTGGTGGCACAAGAAAGAGTCTTGTGCCAAACATGAGCCTTAATATCATCTCTCTATGTTAGAAAACGGACGTAGAGGGATTGATAAATCTCCCCCCAAAATTAGAATTGTATGTAATAAATCGGGTGCTCCCGAGTGAAATATACTCTTAGCAGGCAGTGTAGCCTTGCAGCGCTGGAGTCCGGGGTCCAAATCCTGCCAAGGGCAACATCTGCAAGGAGTTTGTATGTTCTCCCCATGTTTGCATGGATTCTTTCCCACACTCCAAAGACATACTGATAGTGAAAAAAATGTATATGCCCTTTGCAATTTTTTTTTCTTGAAAGGACCAATACTAATTGGATTAGTAGGTTATTACAATTCCCTTGATAATTCCAAGAAACACATCATATAGAGTTGTTCATATAACATTGGACTACTACATCTCTATGTCTCTTTATCTACAGTATAACTGGATATCATCACGCAATGGATCCGATCATTCCCGAAACGATTCAACATCATCATTGGAGATAAATCTATGTAATGGTCTTGATTTTTTTCAGTAGCAAGAACTAATTGATGCTGTAAAGGTTAAGAAACTCTTTATGACTTTTCTGCCTTGTATATAATTTTATATACTTAATTGAGAAAAGTCATTACAATAAAGTTTATATTTGAATAATCTATCGCTCTATATTATAAGTTTTATTATAAATGAATTCCTGTCTGTCTGTCTGTATGTTCTTTATGCGAGACCAAACGACTAGACCGATCTTCACCAAATTGGGCAAAAAGATACTTCAGATGTCCAGGAAGGTTTAAGACAAGAACCTAATTCACTCGGTCATACCATTCCGGAGATACAGCTTTCCCAAAACCCTGCCCCCCATTAGCCAAAACAAACCAGCAAGTCTTGCACTCATATTCCAACTACCATACACACGGTCACTCCACATGTACGATCCAACACTGATATTCAAGCTGAAATACATGCATCAGAGGATTAGATACACAGGTCAGTACACATTATCACATGTCAGAGGATTAGATACACGCGTCTGCACACAGTTCCACAAGCCGAAAGATTAGATACGCAGGTCTGCACACAGTTCCAGAGGATTAAATATTAGAGATGAGCGAACAGTAAAATGTTTAATATTCGATATTCGTTTCGCATAGCCGCTCAATATTTGACTATTCAAACGAATATTGAACCCCATTATAGTCTATGGGGAAAAATGCTTTGTTTCAGGGGATCCGACCATTCGACTCAGGAGGGTCACCAAGTCCACTATGACACCCCAGGAAATTATTCCAACACCCTGGAATGCAACTGGGATAGCAGGCGAAGTATGCCTGGGGGCATATAACATGCCCAAGTCACTGTATTATGTCAGGATCCCTGTCACCTTGCGATATGCACGAGCTGACTTTTTCCCATAGGAATGCATTGACCAGCGTTGATTGGCCGAATGTCATACAGAGAACGGCATTCAGCCAAACAACGCTGGTTCTGCCAGAGGCTCGTCTGTGAGGAGGCGGAGTCTAAGAATTGGAACAGAATGGAGACTGCTCTTAGACTCAGACTCCACCCATGAACCCTACAGAGTGAACAAAGAAAGGCCCTTCCCGTGTCAAAACATTTCAGCAGTGAAGATTATAATATCACCAATGACATGAAAATTTTGGTTTTAAGAGGGAATTTTAAATCCAGGAAACAGAGACGGATTTATGAGCATAAGTTTATGACCTTGTTTGACACTCTCGAGAAAGGGATGAATTTCTCACATGGGTTCATGGCATCCTACAGAAATCAATGAACTGAGACAGCCAGCCATAAAGACACTCTGTGAACTGATAAGAACATTACAAACTGATGAATTGTTTAGTTGTTTAGTTATATAACCAATAACCTTCTTCTACCCTTCCTCCTAGAATTCTATTCCCTCTATGTGTCCCTCTTGTACATAAATATGCATCCTTCAGAAACTGTTTTTAGATATACCTGAAGAAGAAGCCGAGAGCTTTGAAACGTTGTAATCTACCATCATTATTAGTTAGCCATTAAATAAGGTATCAACTACTGAAGACTCTCAAGTTTTTTTTATTTTTTATATTACATGTCCCTCTGGGAAGCAGCACTGGGTCAGTCGATATCCTCTGCACAATGGCAGATTATTTGGTGCCAAACCTCCAAGTCTTCTACCTGTGTGACTTTTAAGGAAACTCAGTACAAATTGATGCATTGGTATCATACACCAGCCCAACTTCATTCCTTGAACCAGACCTTCTCTTCCATTTGCTGGTGTTGTGACTCTATGGTGGGTTCTCTATACCACATAGTTTGGGAATGCCTGCAATGGAGGAGATTCTGGACACTGGCATCCTTAAACAGCAAAGTTGAAGTTTTCCAGTTGATCTGGGAGCCTTGGGACACTTATGTATCATGCATGGCCTTTATTCGGTCAAATTCCATCTGCCCCTTCCTCCCTCCTATTACCTTGTTGTATTTTCCTTTGTCCCATGATTATCACCTACTTGGTAACCAAGTTATGTAGCTGTGTATACACTGGTGTACTTGATACTGTGTACAAGACCCCCCATTGAAGGAATTCACCATCTCTGTATTAGATAGTCCCTTTAATCTTTAACATTTTCAGAACAGTCGTTAAAAAGTATGCAAAGCCCCCCCAAAACCTCAAATGTTTATACATAGCTAATATTAATAACCACATTTCTAACATGTAATAAAAACACAAAAACCATCAATGAAATCCTAAAACTACAATTTTACATATCAAATCTTCCCCGTCACTTCATCTTGTTGACAAAATAAGCTATAGGGAATATGCAAATCTGTTTCCCAGGATGCAATGAGGAAAACAGTGCCTCTGTACGCTACCTCTTAGGGATCATCCCCTGACCCTGGTCTAAAGTCTCTCACCCAGCCAAACCAGTTTCCCTACGCTGTGCTGATGAGATCCAACCAGATCGAAACAGTACTGTCCACAGCTGGGATTCTGTTCCTTTTGGAATGGATATACTGGTTTGGCAATAACCCCACATCATGTTATTAGGCTTGTTGAAAAAGTCATGCATGATGTTAAGGGGGCTGTAATAAGAGTCAGCATACTGAGGCACTGTTTTCCTAATTACATCCTGGGAAACATATTTGCATATTCCCCAGAATCCCCTTAGTAGAGCGAAAATGGCTTTGTAAGTCTCCATGCGGCTGTAAAGGTGCCCACTCCTCAAGGAGTGTTACTATCCCCTGACCAAAAATAAACTATTAACACTTCTATATTTCGTTTGTAATGTTGTCTACTATTTATGATTAGAGATGAGCGAACACTGTTTGGATCGGCCGATCCGAACAGCACGCACCCATAGAAATGAATGAAGCACCTGTGACGTTGACTTTGCCGGCGGCTGGCCGGCATCACAGGTGCTTCCATTCATTTCTATGGGTGCGTGCTGTTCGGATCGGCTGATCTGAACAGTGTTTGCTCATCTCTATTTATGATTCTTCTAAGATGTTACAAAAAGTAGATATTAACTATACATGCTAGCCAGAAGGCCTCAGTAAAGAGGAACACCTAAGACAAAGGGCACGTAACTTTTTCTGCAACTTGATGCTTCCCCGTATTAACGTTAGTATACAAAGGACATGGCATATTGCATAGACAAGGAGAAGAATGTGCATCCATTGTAGTTGACCATAATCTTCTATAGTTATGATCACTGAACCAAAATACAGGACATTAAACACAAGCATGACGGTAAGTGTCTTCACCGCAGTGACATGAGCCCCAACAGTCTCCATTTTAAAGTTGACGGCATTTTTCTGCATTCGTTGAATGTGTCTATACAGGGATATGATGGTGACCAGAACGGAGGTCACGAATATTAAAAAACAAAAAAAAGAAAATGCAAAATACAATTTGACGTAAAGAAAAGATTTTAAGGGTGAAGAACTTGGAAAAACAGTATTATTTAAGAAGACTACTGATATATTGTATGCAGTAGGAGTACTTATAAGAACTGAAGCCAAGACAGATGGAAGGAGGATCCAGGGGAACATCTTCGGGAACGTACGTTGAATGTAGATGTAGAGTTTTTGGTTGAGGTTCACAATCTTCAGGCAGAAGTGAATGGAGAGCCATGTGGAGAAGAGCAAGGTGCAGAATATTAGAGACAGGTAGGCGATGTCAATGTTCAGCCATCCAATAGAGGAGAGTATTGAGATGCCGTGTATCAGTACAATGCATCTGAAGCATACTTGAAGGATTCTTTGAAAAAGGCTTAATAGACCGAGACCACAGATGAGCTGATCACTTACATCAAGTCTTCTGTTCTTCTTCCAGTCCTGAATATTCACAACTAGTATGAACATGTATCCGAGAAGAATAATCGACAGTGAAATACAATCTGCAACATGTAGAACATTATTCCAAGTGTTGGCCATATTGGAGTCTATAAGAAGCTGTAGATATTATAGAAGGGCAATGACCATTTGTCTGTATGAGAAGCTCCTGTCCGAGACATGTATTTGTATATCTGATGAATATTTGCTTTGACTCCTATTTCTGTCTCATCCACTTGTGGTTTAAGAAAACAAAATTCTATTTTGTATTAAACAAATATTTTGTGTATCTCACTGTGGAAATATTCAGGCCATTATGAGAACTTGTCACCAGCTACAAAAATAAGAGATGCGTTTCTACAAATATTCGTGAGGCTTGTTCCCCCACCACACACTCCCCACCAACCCCATTTGTTTTGGCATGACCTTACTCGAATAGAAGTGTGATTATTATACTCCCTTAAGACCCCAGAATATAATAAGTAGAGGTCCAGGGAAGGTGAGAAAAAATAAAAAACACCTATACTCTTGTCTCACTGTCACACCTGTCACCTTGTCTCACTTCTCCTGGGTATCGTTGTGCTGTTCAGTAGTCTCATCCAACATGGTGATCATTATTAGAGATGAGCGAGTAGTACTCGATTGAGTAGGTATTCGATCGAATACTACGGTATTCGAAATACTCGTACTCGATCGAGTACCACTCGCTGTTCAAATGTAAAAGTTTGATGCAGAACCAGCATTGATTGGCCGAATGCTATACAGTCGGCCAATCAATGCTGGTTCTTCTCCTACCTTTAGAAGTCTTCTCCATGCAGCTTCCCCGCAGCGTCTACCGGCTCTTCATTCACTCTGCCAGGCATCGGGCCTGGGCAGAGCTAACTGCGCATGTCCGCTTGTAGTGTGGGCATGCACAGTTGGCTCTGCTCAGGCCCGATGCCTGGCAGAGTGAATGAAGAGCCAGAAGAGCCAGAAGATGCCGCAGGGACGCTGCAAGGAGAAGACTTCTCGGAGGATCCAACCCGACCCTCACTCGTGGACTTGGTAAGTATAATTTGATTGAATGTTGCCTACCCCTGAAACGAGCATTTTCCCCCCATAGACTATAATAGGGTTCGATATTCGATTCGAGTAGTCGAATATTGAGGGGCTACTCGAAACGAATATTGAACCTCGGACATTTTACTGTTCGCTCATCTCTAATCATTATTATTGGAATTAACTACACTGAGAATATGGATATAGTTATAGACATCGTGGTGAAGAATAATCCCCATATAGCACATTTTAAATTATTAGTATGACATGTAAGTTTCATGTAAGTTTCTTATTACAAAAAAACTTACATGAACAGGTCTGACAATTCTAGATTTGGCTTAAATTTCTAGACTGATAATTGTGGAAGAGACAGAGGTGCCCTCGCTCCTTCCACATATATAGTACTGTATTAGTACAAGGCATCTGAAGCTTACTTGAAAGAGTCTGTGAAAAAGGCTTAATAGACCGAGACCACAGATACTGTCAGACCATTTTGGGGTGGCCTCCTGTATAGAACTACAAGAGCAAGAGAAGCCAGAAGAGACGGAGTTGCTGCAGAAGAAGGAGGCGGCGCAGGAAAGAGCTCTGGGCAGCAATGGAGATGTGCTCATCGGTGTTTCAGCACTGGGGCCCGCCCTCATTGCTGCGGAGAGCTCATGTGCATACCGGTTAAAAACAGTATTTCTACGGAACGGCGGAGACCACGTCTAAAGGTAGGAGACGAATAGCCTTTCTTAAGGCTATTCCGACGTGTTCATTAGAAAAAAAGATAGTTTAATGGTAGAATCTCTTTAAATTGGCTTAAAACATAGTGTAGTGTACTCTTAGGGCTCCTAGGAACCTATCTATAAAACATAGTGTAGTGTACTCTTAGGGCTCCTAGGAACCTATCTATAAAACATAATGTAGAACACTTTTAGGGCTTCTAGGAACCTATCTATAAAACATATTGTAGAACACTGTCAGGGCTCCTAGGAACCTATCTATAAAACATAGTGTATAACACTGTCAGGGCTCCTAGGAACCTATCTATAAAACATAGTGTATAACACTGTCAGGGCTCCTAGGAACCTATCTATAAAACATAGTGTAGAATACTGTCAGGGCTCCTAGGAACCTATCTATAAACATAGTGTAGAACACTGTCAGGGCTCCTAGGAACCTATCTATAAACATAGCATATAACACTGTCAGGGTTTCTAGGAACCTATCTATAAAACATAGTGTAGAATACTCTTAGGCTCCTAGGAACCTATCTATAAAACATAGTGTAGGACACTGTCAAGGCTCCTAGGAACCTATCTATAAAGCATAGTGTAGAATACTCTCAGGGCTCCTAGGAACCTATCTATAAAACATAGTGTAGGACACTGTCAAGGCTCCTAGGAACCTATCTATAAAGCATAGTGTAGAATACTCTTACACTAGGTTCACACCTGTGCTCTGGTTTCCATTTGGGTGGACCGCTTGTGGACCCCCATGACTGGAAATCTAATCCACTTAAAAAGTGGTTACCCATGGAAACTGCACTTGCAGTGCTTTCCTCTCCACATTTTTCAAGCGGAATGGGGAACTGAATCCCCAAAAGTGTTCAGGCACAGATGTGAACCTAGTGTAATGGAATTGCTAGTAGTGCAGACACAGTGAGCCCATGTCCCTACCTAATTGCTACAATTGTCCTAATGACAGGAACTACTTGGTGACAGTCCCTACTCTGAATAAGTGTCACATAGAACAAAACAAGACAAACAACACATAAGAGGAGCTGGCAAGCCAAGGTCAAACCAGAGAGACAAATAGTACCCAAACGCAATCCAAAAGAGTAGTCCCAAGGGAAGCCAAAGGTCAGAGGTCAGTAATCCAAGAGTAAGAAAAGTAGGAAGCTAGTGAGGACAAAGTAACAAGAAAGAGTCATAATCACCAGCAAATCTGTGTGGGCTGATGACCTGTATATAGGGAGTCCAGGAGTTGCCTCAGACTTGATTGGTAAACAAGCTTTCAATCACACAGGCAAGGCTAAGATTAACTATTTGATAGACAGAGGGAAACAAGGTGCAGGAGATGGGTATGGTGGAAATTCAATTACAGAGAATAGGTAATAGAACTGTACTCACACAGAGCAACAAAAAACCCTAAGCAAAGTAGCAAACTGAACACGCCACCTGCACCACAGAGTGCAAGTGGAGTGTGGCGCAGGGGCCCAAACAGGTAGAGAGGTTACACCTCGCCTTAGGGCTCTAGGAACCTATCTATCCGATTTCTACCTCTCTAAGGCAAACACAGCCAAATTTATGTCAAAATGAACGTGACATGTATGTCTATGGAAAAAACGAATGGTGATCAGTGGATACAAACTCCAAACAAACAGTTTAACCAACTCTGACACTCACTTTTACATATTTAATATTTAAAATGTTTAAAAAATTACCCTTTTTTGGGACAAAAGGTGCTTGCCTTTGGGTTTTTTAGACAAACATGGAAGTTATATTGCATTAAGCAATGGTTTTGTAAAAAAAAAAAAATTAAAAAAAAGATGGTTCGTCCATCTCTAGTCTTTTTATGTGATAGACCACGACTGGAGAATGTCAATCTTGACATATTTATACTTGCTATAAATTGTAATTTAATTTCTTAAAATTAACATCTGTTCTCAGCAATATCTTACTGTTTCAATAGAGTCGAGAGTGTTATTAATTAAAATTTCCAAGAATATTTTATTAAAGTGTATTAATTTATAAAAGGTATGAATAATAAGTAAGATAAATAATAATAAATGTATTATAATTTCCAATGGTTTTACAATATATTTGATGTGACATAAGGTAATCCATAAATATATAATACAGACTGGAAGAGTACACAATACGGAGATATCTTAAATCATGATAACTCGCTGCAGTACAGTAACTCATAACAACAGCCATTACAGGAAATGGAAAAAAGTCAAGTTAGAGTGATTACTAGAGATGAGCGAGTAGTCGAATACCTACTCGATCGAATACTATGGTATTCGAAATACTCATACTCGATCAAGTACCACTCACTATTCGAATGTAAAAGTTCGATGCAGAACCAGCATTGATTGGCCGAATGCTATACAGTCGGCCAATCAACGCTGGTTCTTCTCCTACCTTTAGAAGTCTTCTCCGTGCAGCTTCCCCGCGGTGTCTTCCGGCTCTGAATTCACTCTGCCAGGCATCGGGCCTGGGCAGAGCCGACTGCGCATGTCTGCTTGTAGTGCGGGCATGCGCAGTCGGTTCTGCCCAAGCCCGATGCCTGGCAGAGTGAATGAAGAGCCAGAAGATGCCGCGGGGACGCTGCACAGAGAAGACTCCTCGGAGGATCCAGCCCGACCCTCACTCGTGGACTTGGTAAGTGTAATTTGATCGAATGTTGCCTACCCCTGAAACGAGCATTTTCCCCCCATAGACTATAATAGGGTTCGATATTTGATTCGAGTAGTCGAATATTGAGGGGCTACTCGAAATGAATATCGAATCTCGAACATTTTATTGTTCGCTCATCTCTAGTTATTAACAATTGTTACTCTGATTTATAAGTCTTTCTTAAGTTACAGATTTTGTTCTGTTACAGACATTATAACATATTGCTTTGACAAATATAGTGCATTGATAACCATGTAACTTTCCAAAAAATTAAAATAGAGATGATAAATGTCCAAGCCCTGCTGCCACTTATTCTTTTCAATAATGGGGGTGACAGAGGTTGGACCCCACTGGTCAGACATTGATCTCATCTCTGTATTGAGATAGTCCATTTAATCTTAAACATTTTCACAATAATTGTTAAAAACCATACAAAAAAAGTAAAATATTAAATGATTACACAAATTTAATCTTAATAACTAGAGATGAGCGAACACTAAAATGTTCGAGGTTCGAAATTCGATTCGAACAGCCGCTCAATGTTCGTGTGTTCGAACGGGTTTCGAACCCCATTATAGTCTATGGGGAACAGATACTCGTTAAGGGGGAAACCCAAATCCGTGTCTGGAGGGTCACCAAGTCCACTATGACAACCCAGGAAATGATGCCAACACCTCTGGAATGACACTGGGACAGCAGGGGAAGCATGTCTGGGGGCATCTAACACACCAAAGACCCTCTATTACCCCAACATCACAGCCTAACAACTACACACTTTACACACTCAATACCACCTCTCTGACAGTAGGAAAACACCTTGAAACATGTGTATTTGGCACTTGCAGTGAGGAGAGCTTGTCACCAGCAGTGAATTTGGCCCTTGTAGTAAGTTGAGGTTGGCACCAACATTTGTTTTGAAAATCAGGGTGGATTGAGCCTCTAACCAGCAGAGTTTGGGCAAATTCATGGTGGAGGGAGCCTCTAAAAACCCCAGTTTGGACCAATTCATGGTGGAGGGAGCCTCTAAAAAACCCCAGTTTGGACCAATTCATGGTGGAGGGAGCCTCTAAACAGCCCAGTTTGGGCAAATTCATGGTGGAGGGAGCCTCTATAAACCCCAGTTTGGACCAATTCATGGTGAAGGGAGCCTCTAAAAACCCCAGTTTGGACCAATTCATGGTGGAGGGAGCCTCTAAAAACCCCAGTTTGGACCAATTCATGATGGAGGGAGCCTCTAAACAGCCCAGTTTGGGCAAATTCATGGTGGAGGGAGCCTCTAAAAACCCCAGTTTGGACCAATTCATGGTGGAGGGAGCCTCTAAACAGCCCAGTTTGGACCAATTCATGGTGGAGGGAGCCTCTAAAAACCCCAGTTTGGACCAATTCATGGTGGAGGGAGCCTCTAAACAGCCCAGTTTGGGCAAATTCATGGTGGAGGGAGCCTCTAAAAACCCCCAGTTTGGACCAATTCATGGTGGAGGGAGCCTCTAAAAACCCCAGTTTGGACCAATTCATGGTGGATGGAGCCTCTAAAAACCCCAGTTTGGACCAATTCATGGTGGAGGGAGCCTCTAAACAGCCCAGTTTGGGCAAATTCATGGTGGAGGGAGCCTCTAAAAACCCCAGTTTGGACCAATTCATGGTGGAGGGAGCCTCTAAAAACCCCAGTTTGGACCAATTCATGATGGAGGGAGCCTCTAAACAGCCCAGTTTGGGCAAATTCATGGTGGAGGGAGCCTCTAAAAACCCCCAGTTTGCACCAATTCATGGTGGAGGGAGCCTCTAAAAACCCCAGTTTGGACCAATTCATGGTGGAGGGAGCCGCTAAACAGCCCAGTTTGGACCAATTCATGGTGGAGGGAGCCTCTAACCAGCAGAGTTGGTGGAAATCCGGGTGGAGGGAGCCTCTAACCAGCAGAGTTGTGGGAAAGCAGGGTGGAGGGAGCCTCTAACCAGCAGAGTTGGTGGAAATCAGGGTGGAGGGAGCCTCTAACCAGCAGAGTTGTGGGAAAGCAGGGTGGAGGGAGCCTCTAACCAGCAGAGTTGTGGGAAAGCAGGGTGGAGGGAGCCTCTAACCAGCAGAGTTGTGGGAAAGCAGGGTGGAGGGAGCCTCTAACCAGCAGAGTTGGTGGAAATCAGGGTGGAGGGAGCCTCTAACCAGCAGAGTTGGGGGAAATCATGTTGGAGGGAGCCTAGTATTAGCAGAATTGTGCAACGCTTATGGTGGATGAGTATGAGGATGCAGAGGAATTGGAGAGGTTGAGTACAGACATGGAGTTTCATGTTGGGGTGCTTTACACAGGTGGGCACAAAAATGAAGGCTCTATCCAGTGGTGGTTCATTTTTATCAAAGTGAGCCGGTCGGCACTCTCAGCTGACAGACGGGTGCGCTTGTCAGTGATGATGCCACCGGCTGCACTGAACACCCTCTCAGATAGGACGCTGGCGGCAGGACAGGACAGCACCTCCAAGGCATATAGGGCAAGTTCAAGCCACAGGTCCAACTTCGACACCCAATACGTGTAGGGCGCAGAGGGGTCGGAGAGGACAGGGCTGTGGTCGGAAAGGTATTCCCGCAACATGCGCCTATACTTCTCACGCCTGGTGACACTAGGACCCTCCGTGGCGGCACTTTGGCGAGGGGGTGCCATCAAGGTGTCCCAGACCTTAGACAGTGTGCCCCTCGTTTGTGTGGACCGGTGAGAACTTGGTCGCCTACTGGAGGAACTGCCCTCCCTGCCGCCAACGTCACATGCTGGAAACATCTCCATCATATTCTGCACCAATTGCCTGTGGCAAGCATTGATGCGATTGGCCCTCCCCTCTACCGGAATAAAAGACGAGATGTTGTTTTTATACCGGGGGTCAAGGATAGCAAAGATCCAGTACTGGTTGTCCTCCATGATTTTGACAATACGCTTGTCGGTTGTAAAGCACCCCAACATGAACTCAGCCATGTCTGCCACAGTGTTAGTTGGCATGACTCCTCTGGCCCCACCGGAAAGTTCAATCTCCATTTCCTCCTCATCCTCCATGTCTACCCATCCGCGCTGCAACAATGGGACGATTCGAAGTTGCCCGGAAGCCTCCTGTATCACCATCACATCATCGGACAACTCTTCTTCCTCCTCCTCCTCCTCCTCCTCCTCCATTAAACGCAGTGAAGCGGACAGATGTGTGGACCTACTCTCCAGCTGTGATGGATCGGATGCTATCCCTAACTCCTCTGTGTGATCTGAGTTATCCCTGATGTCAATCAGGGATTCTCTCAGAACACACAAGAGCGGGATTGTAAGGCTCACCATCGCATCCTCAGAGCTCACCCTCCTTGTGGACTCCTCAAAGACCCGTAGGATGTCAAAAAGGTCTCTCATCCATGGCCACTCATGGATGTGAAACTGAGGCAGCTGACTTTGTGGCACCCTAGGGTTTTGTAGCTGGTATTCCATCAAAGGTCTCTGCTGCTCAACCACTCTATTCAACATCTGAAACGTTGAGTTCCAGCGTGTGGGGACGTCGCACAAAAGCCGGTGTTGTGGCACATGCAGGCGTTGCTGGAGAGATTTTAAGCTAGCAGCGGCTACTGTCGACTTGCGAAAGTGGGCGCACATGCGCCGCACTTTCACCAGTAGCTCTGGAACATTGGGGTAGCTCTTTAGGAAACGTTGCACCACTAGGTTGAAGACGTGGACCAGGCATGGAACATGTTGGAGTCCGGCAAGCTCCAGAGCTGCTACCAGGTTCCGGCCGTTATCACAAACGACCATGCCTGGGCCCAGGTGCAGCGGCTCAAACCATATTGCCGTCTCATCGAGGAGGGCATCCCTCACCTCGGAGGCAGTGTGCTGTCTGTCCCCCAAGCTGATCAGCTTCAGCACAGCCTGCTGACGTCTACCAACGCCAGTGCTGCAACGTTTCCAACTCGTAGCTGGGGTCAATCTAACAGCGGAGGAGGAGGCGGTGGCGGAGGAGGAGGCGGTAGAGGAGGAGGAGGAGGGGGGTGTTCTTCTCGTGTCCCTGCCAGGAATGTTAGGCGGGGAGACGAGGTACACCGGGCCAGTTTGGGAAGCAGTCCCAGCCTCAACTACATTCACCCAGTGTGCCGTCAGTGAAATGTAGCGTCCCTGTCCGCATGCACTTGTCCACGCGTCGGTGGTCAAGTGGACCTTTGTGCAAAGCGCAGAACTAAGGGCCCGCCTGATGTTGAGTGACACGTGCTGGTGCAAGGCGGGGACGGCACACCGGGAGAAGTAGTGACGGCTATGGACAGCATAGCGAGGTGCCGCAGTTGCCATCAGGTCCAGGAAGGCGGGAGTTTCAACAAGCCGGAACGCCAACATCTCCTGGGCCAGCAGTTTAGCGATGTTGGCGTTCAAGGCTTGCGCGTGTGGGTGGTTAGCAGTGTATTTCTGCCACCGCTCCAATGTCTGAGAGATGGTGGGTTGTTGTAAAGAAGCGCCTGATGGTGCCTTTGATGGTGCAGGAGAAGGAGATAACACAGGAACAGGGGAGGATGAGGGAGAAGTCAACAAAGTGGCGGAGGCAGATGAAGTGGTGTCCTGGCTCGTCCTCTGGAGTGCATCGCCAGCACAGTCAGCAGTGGCAGTGGCAGAGGCAGAGGCAGTGGCAGAGGCAGTGGCAGTGGCGTGAACGGCAGGCGGCCTTTGTCCTGCCGTTGCTGCCTGCCACTGATTCCAGTGCTTGGATTCCAAATGACGGCGCATTGAAGTGGTGGACAGGTTGCTCTTCTCAGAGCCCCTAATCAATTTCGAGAGGCAAATTGTGCAGACAACACTATATCTGTCCTCGGCGCATTCCTTGAAAAAACTCCACACCTTCGAGAAACGTGCCCTCGAGGTGGGAGTTTTTCGGGGCTGGGTACGAACTGGAACATCTTGGGAGATTCCGGGTGTGGCCTGGCTTCGCCTAAGCTGCTGACCTCTGCCTCTAGCTACCCTTTTTGGTGCTGCACCTGCCTCAACATCCACACTACTTTCCCCGCTTGACATCCCCCCTGTCCAGGTCGGGTCAGTGTCCTCATCATCCACCACTTCCTCTTCCAACTCCTGTCTCATCTCCTCCTCCCGCACAATGCGCCGGTCAACTGGATGCCCTGACGGCAACTGCGTCACATCATCGTCGATGAGGGTGGGTTGCTGGTCATCCACCACCAAATCGAACGGAGATGGAGGAGACTCTAGTGTTTGAGCATCTGGACACAGATGCTCCTCTGTTAGGTTCGTGGAATCGTGACGTGGAGAGGCAGGTTGAGGGACAATGAAAGGAGCGGAGAACAGCTCTGGGGAGCAGGGACAGTTGGGGTTATTGTTCTGTGAAGCTTGGGAATTTTGGGAGGAAGGAGGACAAGACTGTTGGGTAATAGGAGGAGAGGAGGCAGAGTCTGACTGGCTGCTGGACAATGTGCTGTAAGCGTTCTCTGACAGCCATTGCAAGACCTGTTCCTGGTTCTCGGGCCTACTAAGGTTTGTACCCTGCAGTTTAGTTAATGTGGCAAGCAACCCTGGCACTGTGGAGTGGCGCAATGCTTGCTGCCCCACAGGAGTAGGCACGGGACGCCCTGTGGCTTCACTGCTACCTTGCTCCCCAGAACCATTCCCCCGACCTCGCCCACGGCCTCGTCCATGTCCCTTTCCGGGAGCCTTGCGCATTTTGAATTCCCAGTTAGAAATTGGCACTATATACCAGTAGCAAAAATTGTGGGTGCACGTAACCCCAATATATTCTTTGAATTCCCAGTCAGACAATGGCACTATATACCAGTAGCAAGAATTGAGGGTATTTGTAACCCCAATATATTCTTTGAATTCCCAGTCAGACAATGGCACTATATACCAGTAGCAAAAATTGTGGGTGCACGTAACCCCAATATATTCTTTGAATTACCAGTCAGAAACTGGCACTATATGGCAGTAGCAAGAAATGAGGGTATTTGTAACCCCAATATATTCTTTGAATTCCCAGTCAGAAACTGGCACTATATACCAGTAGCAAGAAATGAGGGTATTTGTAACCCCAATATATTCTTTGAATTCCCAGTCAGACAATGGCACTATATACCAGTAGCAAGAAATGAGGGTATTTGTAACCCCAATATATTCTTTGAATTCCCAGTCAGACAATGGCACTATATACCAGTAGCAAGAAATGAGGGTATTTGTAACCCCAATATATTCTTTGAATTCCCAGTCAGACAATGGCACTATATAACAGTAGCAAGAAATGAGGGTATTTATAACCCCAATATATTCTTTGAATTCCCAGTGAGACAATGGCACTATATACCAGTAGCAAAAATTGTGGGTGCACGTAACCCCAATATACTCTTTGAATTACCAGTCAGAAACTGGCACTATATGGCAGTAGCAAGAAATGAGGGTATTTGTAACCCCAATATATTCTTTGAATTCCCAGTCAGACAATGGCACTATATACCAGTAGCAAAAAATGAGGGTATTTATAACCCCAATATATTCTTTGAATTCCCAGTCAGACAATGGCACTATATACCAGTAGCAAGAAATGAGGGTATTTATAACCCCAATATATTCTTTGAATTCCCAGTCAGACAATGGCACTATATACCAGTAGCAAGAAATGAGGGTATTTGTAACCCCAATATATTCTTTGAATTCCCAGTCAGACAATGGCACTATATACCAGTAGCAAGAAATGAGGGTATTTGTAACCCCAATATATTCTTTGAATTCCCAGTCAGACAATGGCACTATATACCAGTAGCAAGAAATGAGGGTATTTATAACCCCAATATATTCTTTGAATTCCCAGTCAGACAATGGCACTATATACCAGTAGCAAGAAATGAGGGTATTTGTAACTCCAATATATTCTTTGAATTCCCAGTCAGACAATGGCACTATATACCAGTAGCAAAAATTGTGGGTGCACGTAACCCCAATATATTCTTTGAATTACCAGTCAGAAACTGGCACTATATGGCAGTAGCAAGAAATGAGGGTATTTGTAACCCCAATATATTCTTTGAATTCCCAGTCAGACAATGGCACTATATACCAGTAGCAAGAAATGAGGGTATTTGTAACTCCAATATATTCTTTGAATTCCCAGTCAGACAATGGCACTATATACCAGTAGCAAAAATTGTGGGTGCACGTAACCCCAATATATTCTTTGAATTACCAGTCAGAAACTGGCACTATATGGCAGTAGCAAGAAATGAGGGTATTTGTAACCCCAATATATTCTTTGAATTCCCAGTCAGACAATGGCACTATATACCAGTAGCAAGAAATGAGGGTATTTATAACCCCAATATATTCTTTGAATTCCCAGTCAGACAATAGCACTATATACCAGTAGCAAAAATTGTGGGTGCACGTAACCCCAATATATTCTTTGAATTACCAGTCAGAAACTGGCACTATATGGCAGTAGCAAGAAATGAGGGTATTTGTAACCCCAATATATTCTTTGAATTCCCAGTCAGACAATGGCACTATATACCAGTAGCAAGAAATGAGGGTATTTGTAACCCCAATATATTCTTTGAATTCCCAGTCAGACAATGGCACTATATACCAGTAGCAAGAAATGAGGGTATTTGTAACCCCAATATATTCTTTGAATTCCCAGTCAGACAATGGCACTATATACCATTAGCAAGAAATGAGGGTATTTGTAACCCCAATATATTCTTTGAATTCCCAGTGAGACAATGGCACTATATACCAGTAGCAAAAATTGTGGGTGCACGTAACCCCAATATATTCTTTGAATTACCAGTTAGAAACTGGCACTATATGGCAGTAGCAAGAAATGAGGGTATTTGTAACCCCAATATATTCTTTGAATTCCCAGTCAGACAATGGCACTATATACCAGTAGCAAGAAATGAGGGTATTTATAACCCCAATATATTCTTTGAATTCCCAGTCAGACAATGGCACTATATACCAGTAGCAAGAAATGAGGGTATTTATAACCCCAATATATTCTTTAAATTACCAGTCAGAAACTGGCACTATATGGCAGTAGCAAGAAATGAGGGTATTTGTAACCCCAATATATTCTTTGAATTCCCAGTCAGACAATGGCACTATATACCAGTAGCAAAAATTGTGGGTGCACGTAACCCCAATATATTCTTTGAATTCCCAGTCAGACAATGGCACTATATACCAGTAGCAAAAATTGTGGGTGCACGTAACCCCAATATATTCTTTGAATTACCAGTCAGAAACTGGCACTATATGGCAGTAGCAAGAAATGAGGGTATTTGTAACCCCAATATATTCTTTGAATTCCCAGTCAGACAATGGCACTATATACCAGTAGCAAGAAATGAGGGTATTTATAACCCCAATATATTCTTTGAATTCCCAGTCAGACAATGGCACTATATACCAGTAGCAAGAAATGAGGGTATTTATAACCCCAATATATTCTTTGAATTCCCAGTCAGACAATGGCACTATATACCAGTAGCAAAAATTGTGGGTGCACGTAACCCCAATATATTCTTTGAATTACCAGTCAGAAACTGGCACTATATGGCAGTAGCAAGAAATGAGGGTATTTGTAACCCCAATATATTCTTTGAATTCCCAGTCAGACAATGGCACTATATACCAGTAGCAAGAAATGAGGGTATTTGTAACCCCAATATATTCTTTGAATTCCCAGTCAGACAATGGCACTATATACCAGTAGCAAAAATTGTGGGTGCACGTAACCCCAATATATTCTTTGAATTACCAGTCAGAAACTGGCACTATATGGCAGTAGCAAGAAATGAGGGTATTTGTAACCCCAATATATTCTTTGAATTCCCAGTCAGACAATGGCACTATATACCAGTAGCAAGAAATGAGGGTTTTTGTAACCCCAATATATTCTTTGAATTCCCAGTCAGACAATGGCACTATATACCAGTAGCAAGAAATGAGGGTATTTGTAACCCCAATATATTCTTTGAATTCCCAGTCAGACAATGGCACTATATACCAGTAGCAAGAAATGAGGGTATTTGTAACCCCAATATATTCTTTGAATTCCCAGTCAGACAATGGCACTATATACCAGTAGCAAGAAATGAGGGTATTTGTAACCCCAATATATTCTTTGAATTCCCAGTCAGACAATGGCACTATATACCAGTAGCAAGAAATGAGGGTATTTGTAACCCCAATATATTCTTTGAATTCCCAGTCAGACAATGGCACTATATACCATTAGCAAGAAATGAGGGTATTTGTAACCCCAATATATTCTTTGAATTCCCAGTGAGACAATGGCACTATATACCAGTAGCAAAAATTGTGGGTGCACGTAACCCCAATATATTCTTTGAATTACCAGTCAGAAACTGGCACTATATGGCAGTAGCAAGAAATGAGGGTATTTGTAACCCCAATATATTCTTTGAATTCCCAGTCAGACAATGGCACTATATACCAGTAGCAAGAAATGAGGGTATTTATAACCCCAATATATTCTTTGAATTCCCAGTCAGACAATGGCACTATATACCAGTAGCAAGAAATGAGGGTATTTATAACCCCAATATATTCTTTGAATTACCAGTCAGAAACTGGCACTATATGGCAGTAGCAAGAAATGAGGGTATTTGTAACCCCAATATATTCTTTGAATTCCCAGTCAGACAATGGCACTATATACCAGTAGCAAGAAATGAGGGTATTTATAACCCCAATATATTCTTTGAATTCCCAGTCAGACAATGGCACTATATACCAGTAGCAAGAAATGAGGGTATTTATAACCCCAATATATTCTTTGAATTACCAGTCAGAAACTGGCACTATATGGCAGTAGCAAGAAATGAGGGTATTTGTAACCCCAATATATTCTTTGAATTCCCAGTCAGACAATGGCACTATATACCAGTAGCAAAAATTGTGGGTGCACGTAACCCCAATATATTCTTTGAATTACCAGTCAGAAACTGGCACTATATGGCAGTAGCAAGAAATGAGGGTGTTTGTAACCCCAATATATTCTTTGAATTCCCAGTCAGACAATGGCACTATATACCAGTAGCAAAAATTGTGGGTGCACGTAACCCCAATATATTCTTTGAATTCCCAGTCAGACAATGGCACTATATGGCAGTAGCAAGAAATGAGGGTATTTGTAACCCCAATATATTCTTTGAATTCCCAGTCAGACAATGGCACTATATACCAGTAGCAAGAAATGAGGGTATTTGTAACCCCAATATATTCTTTGAATTCCCAGTCAGACAATGGCACTATAAACCAGTAGCAAGAAATGAGGGTATTTGTAACTCCAATATATTCTTTGAATTCCCAGTCAGACAATGGCACTATATACCAGTAGCAAAAATTGTGGGTGCACGTAACCCCAATATATTCTTTGAATTACCAGTCAGAAACTGGCACTATATGGCAGTAGCAAGAAATGAGGGTATTTGTAACCCCAATATATTCTTTGAATTCCCAGTCAGACAATGGCACTATATACCAGTAGCAAGAAATGAGGGTATTTGTAACCCCAATATATTCTTTGAATTCCCAGTCAGACAATGGCACTATATACCAGTAGCAAGAAATGAGGGTATTTGTAACCCCAATATATTCTTTGAATTCCCAGTCAGACAATGGCACTATATACCAGTAGCAAGAAATGAGGGTATTTGTAACCCCAATATATTCTTTGAATTCCCAGTCAGACAATGGCACTATATACCATTAGCAAGAAATGAGGGTATTTGTAACCCCAATATATTCTTTGAATTCCCAGTGAGACAATGGCACTATATACCAGTAGCAAAAATTGTGGGTGCACGTAACCCCAATATATTCTTTGAATTACCAGTCAGAAACTGGCACTATATGGCAGTAGCAAGAAATGAGGGTATTTGTAACCCCAATATATTCTTTGAATTCCCAGTCAGACAATGGCACTATATACCAGTAGCAAGAAATGAGGGTATTTATAACCCCAATATATTCTTTGAATTCCCAGTCAGACAATGGCACTATATACCAGTAGCAAGAAATGAGGGTATTTATAACCCCAATATATTCTTTGAATTACCAGTCAGAAACTGGCACTATATGGCAGTAGCAAGAAATGAGGGTATTTGTAACCCCAATATATTCTTTGAATTCCCAGTCAGACAATGGCACTATATACCAGTAGCAAGAAATGAGGGTATTTATAACCCCAATATATTCTTTGAATTCCCAGTCAGACAATGGCACTATATACCAGTAGCAAGAAATGAGGGTATTTATAACCCCAATATATTCTTTGAATTACCAGTCAGAAACTGGCACTATATGGCAGTAGCAAGAAATGAGGGTATTTGTAACCCCAATATATTCTTTGAATTCCCAGTCAGACAATGGCACTATATACCAGTAGCAAGAAATGAGGGTATTTGTAACCCCAATATATTCTTTGAATTCCCAGTCAGACAATGGCACTATATACCATTAGCAAGAAATGAGGGTATTTGTAACCCCAATATATTCTTTGAATTCCCAGTGAGACAATGGCACTATATACCAGTAGCAAAAATTGTGGGTGCACGTAACCCCAATATATTCTTTGAATTACCAGTCAGAAACTGGCACTATATGGCAGTAGCAAGAAATGAGGGTATTTGTAACCCCAATATATTCTTTGAATTCCCAGTCAGACAATGGCACTATATACCAGTAGCAAGAAATGAGGGTATTTATAACCCCAATATATTCTTTGAATTCCCAGTCAGACAATGGCACTATATACCAGTAGCAAGAAATGAGGGTATTTATAACCCCAATATATTCTTTGAATTACCAGTCAGAAACTGGCACTATATGGCAGTAGCAAGAAATGAGGGTATTTGTAACCCCAATATATTCTTTGAATTCCCAGTCAGACAATGGCACTATATACCAGTAGCAAGAAATGAGGGTATTTATAACCCCAATATATTCTTTGAATTCCCAGTCAGACAATGGCACTATATACCAGTAGCAAGAAATGAGGGTATTTATAACCCCAATATATTCTTTGAATTACCAGTCAGAAACTGGCACTATATGGCAGTAGCAAGAAATGAGGGTATTTGTAACCCCAATATATTCTTTGAATTCCCAGTCAGACAATGGCACTATATACCAGTAGCAAAAATTGTGGGTGCACGTAACCCCAATATATTCTTTGAATTACCAGTCAGAAACTGGCACTATATGGCAGTAGCAAGAAATGAGGGTGTTTGTAACCCCAATATATTCTTTGAATTCCCAGTCAGACAATGGCACTATATACCAGTAGCAAAAATTGTGGGTGCACGTAACCCCAATATATTCTTTGAATTCCCAGTCAGACAATGGCACTATATGGCAGTAGCAAGAAATGAGGGTATTTGTAACCCCAATATATTCTTTGAATTCCCAGTCAGACAATGGCACTATATACCAGTAGCAAGAAATGAGGGTATTTGTAACCCCAATATATTCTTTGAATTCCCAGTCAGACAATGGCACTATAAACCAGTAGCAAGAAATGAGGGTATTTGTAACTCCAATATATTCTTTGAATTCCCAGTCAGACAATGGCACTATATACCAGTAGCAAAAATTGTGGGTGCACGTAACCCCAATATATTCTTTGAATTACCAGTCAGAAACTGGCACTATATGGCAGTAGCAAGAAATGAGGGTATTTGTAACCCCAATATATTCTTTGAATTCCCAGTCAGACAATGGCACTATATACCAGTAGCAAGAAATGAGGGTATTTGTAACCCCAATATATTCTTTGAATTCCCAGTCAGACAATGGCACTATATACCAGTAGCAAGAAATGAGGGTATTTGTAACCCCAATATATTCTTTGAATTCCCAGTCAGACAATGGCACTATATACCAGTAGCAAGAAATGAGGGTATTTGTAACCCCAATATATTCTTTGAATTCCCAGTCAGACAATGGCACTATATACCATTAGCAAGAAATGAGGGTATTTGTAACCCCAATATATTCTTTGAATTCCCAGTGAGACAATGGCACTATATACCAGTAGCAAAAATTGTGGGTGCACGTAACCCCAATATATTCTTTGAATTACCAGTCAGAAACTGGCACTATATGGCAGTAGCAAGAAATGAGGGTATTTGTAACCCCAATATATTCTTTGAATTCCCAGTCAGACAATGGCACTATATACCAGTAGCAAGAAATGAGGGTATTTATAACCCCAATATATTCTTTGAATTCCCAGTCAGACAATGGCACTATATACCAGTAGCAAGAAATGAGGGTATTTATAACCCCAATATATTCTTTGAATTACCAGTCAGAAACTGGCACTATATGGCAGTAGCAAGAAATGAGGGTATTTGTAACCCCAATATATTCTTTGAATTCCCAGTCAGACAATGGCACTATATACCAGTAGCAAGAAATGAGGGTATTTATAACCCCAATATATTCTTTGAATTCCCAGTCAGACAATGGCACTATATACCAGTAGCAAGAAATGAGGGTATTTATAACCCCAATATATTCTTTGAATTACCAGTCAGAAACTGGCACTATATGGCAGTAGCAAGAAATGAGGGTATTTGTAACCCCAATATATTCTTTGAATTCCCAGTCAGACAATGGCACTATATACCATTAGCAAGAAATGAGGGTATTTGTAACCCCAATATATTCTTTGAATTCCCAGTGAGACAATGGCACTATATACCAGTAGCAAAAATTGTGGGTGCACGTAACCCCAATATATTCTTTGAATTACCAGTCAGAAACTGGCACTATATGGCAGTAGCAAGAAATGAGGGTGTTTGTAACCCCAATATATTCTTTGAATTCCCAGTCAGACAATGGCACTATATACCAGTAGCAAAAATTGTGGGTGCACGTAACCCCAATATATTCTTTGAATTCCCAGTCAGACAATGGCACTATATACCAGTAGCAAAAATTGTGGGTGCACGTAACCCCAATATATTCTTTGAATTACCAGTCAGATACTGGCACTATATGGCAGTAGCAAGAAATGAGGGTATTTGTAACCCCAATATATTCTTTGAATTCCCAGTCAGACAATGGCACTATATACCAGTAGCAAGAAATGAGGGTATTTGTAACCCCAATATATTCTTTGAATTCCCAGTCAGACAATGGCACTATATACCAGTAGCAAGAAATGAGGGTATTTGTAACCCCAATATATTCTTTGAATTCCCAGTCAGACAATGGCACTATATACCAGTAGCAAGAAATGAGGGTATTTGTAACCCCAATATATTCTTTGAATTCCCAGTCAGACAATGGCACTATATGGCAGTAGCAAGAAATGAGGGTATTTGTAACCCCAATATATTCTTTGAATTCCCAGTCAGACAATGGCACTATATACCAGTAGCAAGAAATGAGGGTATTTGTAACCCCAATATATTCTTTGAATTCCCAGTCAGACAATGGCACTATAAACCAGTAGCAAGAAATGAGGGTATTTGTAACTCCAATATATTCTTTGAATTCCCAGTCAGACAATGGCACTATATACCAGTAGCAAAAATTGTGGGTGCACGTAACCCCAATATATTCTTTGAATTACCAGTCAGAAACTGGCACTATATGGCAGTAGCAAGAAATGAGGGTATTTGTAACCCCAATATATTCTTTGAATTCCCAGTCAGACAATGGCACTATATACCAGTAGCAAGAAATGAGGGTACTTATAACCCCAATATATTCTTTGAATTCCCAGTCAGACAATAGCACTATATACCAGTAGCAAAAATTGTGGGTGCACGTAACCCCAATATATTCTTTGAATTACCAGTCAGAAACTGGCACTATATGGCAGTAGCAAGAAATGAGGGTATTTGTAACCCCAATATATTCTTTGAATTCCCAGTCAGACAATGGCACTATATACCAGTAGCAAGAAATGAGGGTTTTTGTAACCCCAATATATTCTTTGAATTCCCAGTCAGACAATGGCACTATATACCAGTAGCAAGAAATGAGGGTATTTGTAATCCCAATATATTCTTTGAATTCCCAGTCAGACAATGGCACTATATACCAGTAGCAAGAAATGAGGGTATTTGTAACCCCAATATATTCTTTGAATTCCCATTTAGACAATGGCACTATATACCAGTAGCAAGAAATGAGGGTATTTGTAACCCCAATATATTCTTTGAATTCCCAGTCAGACAATGGCACTATATACCAGTAGCAAAAATTGTGGGTGCACGTAACCCCAATATATTCTTTGAAATACCAGTCAGACACTGGCACTATATGGCAGTAGCAAGAAATGAGGGTATTTGTAACCCCAATATATTCTTTGAATTCGCAGTCAGACAATGGCACTATATACCAGTAGCAAGAAATGAGGGTATTTATAACCCCAATATATTCTTTGAATTCCCAGTCAGACAATGGCACTATATACCAGTAGCAAGAAATGAGGGTATTTATAACCCCAATATATTCTTTGAATTACCAGTCAGAAACTGGCACTATATGGCAGTAGCAAGAAATGAGGGTATTTGTAACCCCAATATATTCTTTGAATTCCCAGTCAGACAATGGCACTATATACCAGTAGCAAAAATTGTGGGTGCACGTAACCCCAATATATTCTTTGAATTCCCAGTCAGACAATGGCACTATATACCAGTAGCAAAAATTGTGGGTGCACGTAACCCCAATATATTCTTTGAATTACCAGTCAGAAACTGGCACTATATGGCAGTAGCAAGAAATGAGGGTATTTGTAACCCCAATATATTCTTTGAATTCCCAGTCAGACAATGGCACTATATACCATTAGCAAGAAATGAGGGTATTTGTAACCCCAATATATTCTTTGAATTCCCAGTGAGACAATGGCACTATATACCAGTAGCAAAAATTGTGGGTGCACGTAACCCCAATATATTCTTTGAATTACCAGTCAGAAACTGGCACTATATGGCAGTAGCAAGAAATGAGGGTATTTGTAACCCCAATATATTCTTTGAATTCCCAGTCAGACAATGGCACTATATAGCAGTAGCAAGAAATGAGGGTATTTATAACCCCAATATATTCTTTGAATTCCCAGTCAGACAATGGCACTATATACCAGTAGCAAGAAATGAGGGTATTTATAACCCCAATATATTCTTTGAATTCCCAGTCAGACAATGGCACTATATACCAGTAGCAAAAATTGTGGGTGCACGTAACCCCAATATATTCTTTGAATTACCAGTCAGAAACTGGCACTATATGGCAGTAGCAAGAAATGAGGGTATTTGTAACCCCAATATATTCTTTGAATTCCCAGTCAGACAATGGCACTATATACCAGTAGCAAGAAATGAGGGTATTTATAACCCCAATATATTCTTTGAATTCCCAGTCAGACAATGGCACTATATACCAGTAGCAAGAAATGAGGGTATTTATAACCCCAATATATTCTTTGAATTACCAGTCAGAAACTGGCACTATATGGCAGTAGCAAGAAATGAGGGTATTTGTAACCCCAATATATTCTTTGAATTCCCAGTCAGACAATGGCACTATATACCAGTAGCAAAAATTGTGGGTGCACGTAACCCCAATATATTCTTTGAATTCCCAGTCAGACAATGGCACTATATACCAGTAGCAACAATTGTGGGTGCACGTAACCCCAATATATTCTTTGAATTACCAGTCAGAAACTGGCACTATATGGCAGTAGCAAGAAATGAGGGTATTTGTAACCCCAATATATTCTTTGAATTCCCAGTCAGACAATGGCACTATATACCAGTAGCAAGAAATGAGGGTATTTGTAACCCCAATATATTCTTTGAATTCCCAGTCAGACAATGGCACTATATACCAGTAGCAAGAAATGAGGGTATTTGTAACCCCAATATATTCTTTGAATTCCCAGTCAGACAATGGCACTATATGGCAGTAGCAAGAAATGAGGGTATTTGTAACCCCAATATATTCTTTGAATTCCCAGTCAGACAATGGCACTATATACCAGTAGCAAGAAATGAGGGTATTTGTAACCCCAATATATTCTTTGAATTCCCAGTCAGACAATGGCACTATATACCAGTAGCAAGAAATGAGGGTATTTGTAACTCCAATATATTCTTTGAATTCCCAGTCAGACAATGGCACTATATACCAGTAGCAAAAATTGTGGGTGCACGTAACCCCAATATATTCTTTGAATTACCAGTCAGAAACTGGCACTATATGGCAGTAGCAAGAAATGAGGGTATTTGTAACCCCAATATATTCTTTGAATTCCCAGTCAGACAATGGCACTATATACCAGTAGCAAGAAATGAGGGTATTTATAACCCCAATATATTCTTTGAATTCCCAGTCAGACAATAGCACTATATACCAGTAGCAAAAATTGTGGGTGCACGTAACCCCAATATATTCTTTGAATTACCAGTCAGAAACTGGCACTATATGGCAGTAGCAAGAAATGAGGGTATTTGTAACCCCAATATATTCTTTGAATTCCCAGTCAGACAATGGCACTATATACCATTAGCAAGAAATGAGGGTATTTGTAACCCTAATATATTCTTTGAATTCCCAGTGAGACAATGGCACTATATACCAGTAGCAAAAATTGTGGATGCACGTAACCCCAATATATTCTTTGAATTACCAGTCAGACAATGGCACTATATACCAGTACCAAAAATTGTGGGTGCACGTAACCCCAATATATTCTTTGAATTACCAGTCAGAAACTGGCACTATATGGCAGTAGCAAGAAATGAGGGTATTTGTAACCCCAATATATTCTTTGAATTCCCAGTCAGAAACTGGCACTATATACCAGTAGCAAGAAATGAGGGTATTTGTAACCCCAATATATTCTTTGAATTCCCAGTCAGACAATGGCACTATATACCAGTAGCAAGAAATGAGGGTATTTGTAACCCCAATATATTCTTTGAATTCCCAGTCAGACAATGGCACTATATACCAGTAGCAAGAAATGAGGGTATTTGTAACCCCAATATATTCTTTGAATTCCCAGTCAGACAATGGCACTATATAACAGTAGCAAGAAATGAGGGTATTTATAACCCCAATATATTCTTTGAATTCCCAGTGAGACAATGGCACTATATACCAGTAGCAAAAATTGTGGGTGCACGTAACCCCAATATACTCTTTGAATTACCAGTCAGAAACTGGCACTATATGGCAGTAGCAAGAAATGAGGGTATTTGTAACCCCAATATATTCTTTGAATTCCCAGTCAGACAATGGCACTATATACCAGTAGCAAAAAATGAGGGTATTTATAACCCCAATATATTCTTTGAATTCCCAGTCAGACAATGGCACTATATACCAGTAGCAAGAAATGAGGGTATTTATAACCCCAATATATTCTTTGAATTCCCAGTCAGACAATGGCACTATATACCAGTAGCAAGAAATGAGGGTATTTGTAACCCCAATATATTCTTTGAATTCCCAGTCAGACAATGGCACTATATACCAGTAGCAAGAAATGAGGGTATTTGTAACCCCAATATATTCTTTGAATTCCCAGTCAGACAATGGCACTATATACCAGTAGCAAGAAATGAGGGTATTTGTAACTCCAATATATTCTTTGAATTCCCAGTCAGACAATGGCACTATATACCAGTAGCAAAAATTGTGGGTGCACGTAACCCCAATATATTCTTTGAATTACCAGTCAGAAACTGGCACTATATGGCAGTAGCAAGAAATGAGGGTATTTGTAACCCCAATATATTCTTTGAATTCCCAGTCAGACAATGGCACTATATACCAGTAGCAAGAAATGAGGGTATTTGTAACTCCAATATATTCTTTGAATTCCCAGTCAGACAATGGCACTATATACCAGTAGCAAAAATTGTGGGTGCACGTAACCCCAATATATTCTTTGAATTACCAGTCAGAAACTGGCACTATATGGCAGTAGCAAGAAATGAGGGTATTTGTAACCCCAATATATTCTTTGAATTCCCAGTCAGACAATGGCACTATATACCAGTAGCAAGAAATGAGGGTATTTATAACCCCAATATATTCTTTGAATTCCCAGTCAGACAATAGCACTATATACCAGTAGCAAAAATTGTGGGTGCACGTAACCCCAATATATTCTTTGAATTACCAGTCAGAAACTGGCACTATATGGCAGTAGCAAGAAATGAGGGTATTTGTAACCCCAATATATTCTTTGAATTCCCAGTCAGACAATGGCACTATATACCAGTAGCAAGAAATGAGGGTATTTGTAACCCCAATATATTCTTTGAATTCCCAGTCAGACAATGGCACTATATACCAGTAGCAAGAAATGAGGGTATTTGTAACCCCAATATATTCTTTGAATTCCCAGTCAGACAATGGCACTATATACCATTAGCAAGAAATGAGGGTATTTGTAACCCCAATATATTCTTTGAATTCCCAGTGAGACAATGGCACTATATACCAGTACTAAAAATTGTGGGTGCACGTAACCCCAATATATTCTTTGAATTACCAGTTAGAAACTGGCACTATATGGCAGTAGCAAGAAATGAGGGTATTTGTAACCCCAATATATTCTTTGAATTCCCAGTCAGACAATGGCACTATATACCAGTAGCAAGAAATGAGGGTATTTATAACCCCAATATATTCTTTGAATTCCCAGTCAGACAATGGCACTATATACCAGTAGCAAGAAATGAGGGTATTTATAACCCCAATATATTCTTTGAATTACCAGTCAGAAACTGGCACTATATGGCAGTAGCAAGAAATGAGGGTATTTGTAACCCCAATATATTCTTTGAATTCCCAGTCAGACAATGGCACTATATACCAGTAGCAAAAATTGTGGGTGCACGTAACCCCAATATATTCTTTGAATTCCCAGTCAGACAATGGCACTATATACCAGTAGCAAAAATTGTGGGTGCACGTAACCCCAATATATTCTTTGAATTACCAGTCAGAAACTGGCACTATATACCAGTAGCAAGAAATGAGGGTATTTATAACCCCAATATATTCTTTGAATTCCCAGTCAGACAATGGCACTATATACCAGTAGCAAGAAATGAGGGTATTTATAACCCCAATATATTCTTTGAATTACCAGTCAGAAACTGGCACTATATGGCAGTAGCAAGAAATGAGGGTATTTGTAACCCCAATATATTCTTTGAATTCCCAGTCAGACAATGGCACTATATACCAGTAGCAAGAAATGAGGGTATTTGTAACCCCAATATATTCTTTGAATTCCCAGTCAGACAATGGCACTATATACCATTAGCAAGAAATGAGGGTATTTGTAACCCCAATATATTCTTTGAATTCCCAGTGAGACAATGGCACTATATACCAGTAGCAAAAATTGTGGGTGCACGTAACCCCAATATATTCTTTGAATTACCAGTCAGAAACTGGCACTATATGGCAGTAGCAAGAAATGAGGGTATTTGTAACCCCAATATATTCTTTGAATTCCCAGTCAGACAATGGCACTATATACCAGTAGCAAGAAATGAGGGTATTTATAACCCCAATATATTCTTTGAATTCCCAGTCAGACAATGGCACTATATACCAGTAGCAAGAAATGAGGGTATTTATAACCCCAATATATTCTTTGAATTACCAGTCAGAAACTGGCACTATATGGCAGTAGCAAGAAATGAGGGTATTTGTAACCCCAATATATTCTTTGAATTCCCAGTCAGACAATGGCACTATATACCAGTAGCAAGAAATGAGGGTATTTGTAACCCCAATATATTCTTTGAATTCCCAGTCAGACAATGGCACTATATACCAGTAGCAAAAATTGTGGGTGCACGTAACCCCAATATATTCTTTGAATTACCAGTCAGAAACTGGCACTATATGGCAGTAGCAAGAAATGAGGGTGTTTGTAACCCCAATATATTCTTTGAATTCCCAGTCAGACAATGGCACTATATACCAGTAGCAAGAAATGAGGGTATTTGTAACCCCAATATATTCTTTGAATTCCCAGTCAGACAATGGCACTATATACCAGTAGCAAGAAATGAGGGTATTTGTAACCCCAATATATTCTTTGAATTCCCAGTCAGACAATGGCACTATAAACCAGTAGCAAGAAATGAGGGTATTTGTAACTCCAATATATTCTTTGAATTCCCAGTCAGACAATGGCACTATATACCAGTAGCAAAAATTGTGGGTGCACGTAACCCCAATATATTCTTTGAATTACCAGTCAGAAACTGGCACTATATGGCAGTAGCAAGAAATGAGGGTATTTGTAACCCCAATATATTCTTTGAATTCCCAGTCAGACAATGGCACTATATACCAGTAGCAAGAAATGAGGGTTTTTGTAACCCCAATATATTCTTTGAATTCCCAGTCAGACAATGGCACTATATACCAGTAGCAAGAAATGAGGGTATTTGTAACCCCAATATATTCTTTGAATTCCCAGTCAGACAATGGCACTATATACCAGTAGCAAGAAATGAGGGTATTTGTAACCCCAATATATTCTTTGAATTCCCAGTCAGACAATGGCACTATATACCAGTAGCAAGAAATGAGGGTATTTGTAACCCCAATATATTCTTTGAATTCCCAGTCAGACAATGGCACTATATACCAGTAGCAAGAAATGAGGGCATTTGTAACCCCAATATATTCTTTGAATTCCCAGTCAGACAATGGCACTATATACCATTAGCAAGAAATGAGGGTATTTGTAACCCCAATATATTCTTTGAATTCCCAGTGAGACAATGGCACTATATACCAGTAGCAAAAATTGTGGGTGCACGTAACCCCAATATATTCTTTGAATTACCAGTCAGAAACTGGCACTATATGGCAGTAGCAAGAAATGAGGGTATTTGTAACCCCAATATATTCTTTAAATTCCCAGTCAGACAATGGCACTATATACCAGTAGCAAGAAATGAGGGTATTTATAACCCCAATATATTCTTTGAATTCCCAGTCAGACAATGGCACTATATACCAGTAGCAAGAAATGAGGGTATTTATAACCCCAATATATTCTTTGAATTACCAGTCAGAAACTGGCACTATATGGCAGTAGCAAGAAATGAGGGTATTTGTAACCCCAATATATTCTTTGAATTCCCAGTCAGACAATTGCACTATATACCAGTAGCAAAAATTGTGGGTGCACGTAACCCCAATATATTCTTTGAATTCCCAGTCAGACAATGGCACTATATACCAGTAGCAAAAATTGTGGGTGCACGTAACCCCAATATATTCTTTGAATTACCAGTCAGAAACTGGCACTATATGGCAGTAGCAAGAAATGAGGGTATTTGTAACCCCAATATATTCTTTGAATTCCCAGTCAGACAATGGCACTATATACCAGTAGCAAGAAATGAGGGTATTTATAACCCCAATATATTCTTTGAATTCCCAGTCAGACAATGGCACTATATACCAGTAGCAAGAAATGAGGGTATTTATAACCCCAATATATTCTTTGAATTACCAGTCAGAAACTGGCACTATATGGCAGTAGCAAGAAATGAGGGTATTTGTAACCCCAATATATTCTTTGAATTCCCAGTCAGACAATGGCACTATATACCATTAGCAAGAAATGAGGGTATTTGTAACCCCAATATATTCTTTGAATTCCCAGTGAGACAATGGCACTATATACCAGTAGGAAAAATTGTGGGTGCACGTAACCCCAATATATTCTTTGAATTACCAGTCAGAAACTGGCACTATATGGCAGTAGCAAGAAATGAGGGTATTTGTAACCCCAATATATTCTTTGAATTCCCAGTCAGACAATGGCACTATATACCAGTAGCAAGAAATGAGGGTATTTATAACCCCAATATATTCTTTGAATTCCCAGTCAGACAATGGCACTATATACCAGTAGCAAGAAATGAGGGTATTTATAACCCCAATATATTCTTTGAATTACCAGTCAGAAACTGGCACTATATGGCAGTAGCAAGAAATGAGGGTATTTGTAACCCCAATATATTCTTTGAATTCCCAGTCAGACAATGGCACTATAAACCAGTAGCAAGAAATGAGGGTATTTGTAACTCCAATATATTCTTTGAATTCCCAGTCAGACAATGGCACTATATACCAGTAGCAAAAATTGTGGGTGCACGTAACCCCAATATATTCTTTGAATTACCAGTCAGAAACTGGCACTATATGGCAGTAGCAAGAAATGAGGGTATTTGTAACCCCAATATATTCTTTGAATTCCCAGTCAGACAATGGCACTATATACCAGTAGCAAGAAATGAGGGTTTTTGTAACCCCAATATATTCTTTGAATTCCCAGTCAGACAATGGCACTATATACCAGTAGCAAGAAATGAGGGTATTTGTAACCCCAATATATTCTTTGAATTCCCAGTCAGACAATGGCACTATATACCAGTAGCAAGAAATGAGGGTATTTGTAACCCCAATATATTCTTTGAATTCCCAGTCAGACAATGGCACTATATACCAGTAGCAAGAAATGAGGGTATTTGTAACCCCAATATATTCTTTGAATTCCCAGTCAGACAATGGCACTATATACCAGTAGCAAGAAATGAGGGCATTTGTAACCCCAATATATTCTTTGAATTCCCAGTCAGACAATGGCACTATATACCATTAGCAAGAAATGAGGGTATTTGTAACCCCAATATATTCTTTGAATTCCCAGTGAGACAATGGCACTATATACCAGTAGCAAAAATTGTGGGTGCACGTAACCCCAATATATTCTTTGAATTACCAGTCAGAAACTGGCACTATATGGCAGTAGCAAGAAATGAGGGTATTTGTAACCCCAATATATTCTTTAAATTCCCAGTCAGACAATGGCACTATATACCTGTAGCAAGAAATGAGGGTATTTATAACCCCAATATATTCTTTGAATTCCCAGTCAGACAATGGCACTATATACCAGTAGCAAGAAATGAGGGTATTTGTAACCCCAATATATTCTTTGAATTCCCATTTAGACAATGGCACTATATACCAGTAGCAAGAAATGAGGGTATTTGTAACCCCAATATATTCTTTGAATTCCCAGTCAGACAATGGCACTATATACCAGTAGCAAAAATTGTGGGTGCACGTAACCCCAATATATTCTTTGAAATACCAGTCAGACACTGGCACTATATGGCAGTAGCAAGAAATGAGGGTATTTGTAACCCCAATATATTCTTTGAATTCGCAGTCAGACAATGGCACTATATACCAGTAGCAAGAAATGAGGGTATTTATAACCCCAATATATTCTTTGAATTCCCAGTCAGACAATGGCACTATATACCAGTAGCAAGAAATGAGGGTATTTATAACCCCAATATATTCTTTGAATTACCAGTCAGAAACTGGCACTATATGGCAGTAGCAAGAAATGAGGGTATTTGTAACCCCAATATATTCTTTGAATTCCCAGTCAGACAATGGCACTATATACCAGTAGCAAAAATTGTGGGTGCACGTAACCCCAATATATTCTTTGAATTACCAGTCAGAAACTGGCACTATATGGCAGTAGCAAGAAATGAGGGTATTTGTAACCCCAATATATTCTTTGAATTCCCAGTCAGACAATGGCACTATATACCATTAGCAAGAAATGAGGGTATTTGTAACCCCAATATATTCTTTGAATTCCCAGTGAGACAATGGCACTATATACCAGTAGCAAAAATTGTGGGTGCACGTAACCCCAATATATTCTTTGAATTACCAGTCAGAAACTGGCACTATATGGCAGTAGCAAGAAATGAGGGTATTTGTAACCCCAATATATTCTTTGAATTCCCAGTCAGACAATGGCACTATATACCAGTAGCAAGAAATGAGGGTATTTGTAACCCCAATATATTCTTTGAATTCCCAGTCAGACAATGGCACTATATACCAGTAGCAAGAAATGAGGGTATTTGTAACCCCAATATATTCTTTGAATTCCCAGTCAGACAATGGCACTATATACCAGTAGCAAGAAATGAGGGTATTTGTAACCCCAATATATTCTTTGAATTCCCAGTCAGACAATGGCACTATATACCAGTAGCAAGAAATGAGGGTATTTGTAACCCCAATATATTCTTTGAATTCCCAGTCAGACAATGGCACTATATACCATTAGCAAGAAATGAGGGTATTTGTAACCCCAATATATTCCTTGAATTCCCAGTGAGACAATGGCACTATATACCAGTAGCAAAAATTGTGGGTGCACGTAACCCCAATATATTCTTTGAATTACCAGTCAGAAACTGGCACTATATGGCAGTAGCAAGAAATGAGGGTATTTGTAACCCCAATATATTCTTTGAATTCCCAGTCAGACAATGGCACTATATACCAGTAGCAAGAAATGAGGGTATTTATAACCCCAATATATTCTTTGAATTCCCAGTCAGACAATGGCACTATATACCAGTAGCAAGAAATGAGGGTATTTATAACCCCAATATATTCTTTGAATTCCCAGTCAGACAATGGCACTATATACCAGTAGCAAGAAATGAGGGTATTTATAACCCCAATATATTCTTTGAATTACCAGTCAGAAACTGGCACTATATGGCAGTAGCAAGAAATGAGGGTATTTGTAACCCCAATATATTCTTTGAATTCCCAGTCAGACAATGGCACTATATACCAGTAGCAAAAATTGTGGGTGCACGTAACCCCAATATATTCTTTGAATTCCCAGTCAGACAATGGCACTATATACCAGTAGCAAAAATTGTGGGTGCACGTAACCCCAATATATTCTTTGAATTACCAGTCAGAAACTGGCACTATATGGCAGTAGCAAGAAATGAGGGTATTTGTAACCCCAATATATTCTTTGAATTCCCAGTCAGACAATGGCACTATATAGCAGTAGCAAGAAATGAGGGTATTTATAACCCCAATATATTCTTTGAATTCCCAGTCAGACAATGGCACTATATACCAGTAGAAAGAAATGAGGGTATTTATAACCCCAATATATTCTTTGAATTCCCAGTCAGACAATGGCACTATATACCAGTAGCAAAAATTGTGGGTGCACGTAACCCCAATATATTCTTTGAATTACCAGTCAGAAACTGGCACTATATGGCAGTAGCAAGAAATGAGGGTATTTGTAACCCCAATATATTCTTTGAATTCCCAGTCAGACAATGGCACTATATACCAGTAGCAAGAAATGAGGGTATTTATAACCCCAATATATTCTTTGAATTCCCAGTCAGACAATGGCACTATATACCAGTAGCAAGAAATGAGGGTATTTATAACCCCAATATATTCTTTGAATTACCAGTCAGAAACTGGCACTATATGGCAGTAGCAAGAAATGAGGGTATTTGTAACCCCAATATATTCTTTGAATTCCCAGTCAGACAATGGCACTATATACCAGTAGCAAAAATTGTGGGTGCACGTAACCCCAATATATTCTTTGAATTCCCAGTCAGACAATGGCACTATATACCAGTAGCAACAATTGTGGGTGCACGTAACCCCAATATATTCTTTGAATTACCAGTCAGAAACTGGCACTATATGGCAGTAGCAAGAAATGAGGGTATTTGTAACCCCAATATATTCTTTGAATTCCCAGTCAGACAATGGCACTATATACCAGTAGCAAGAAATGAGGGTATTTGTAACCCCAATATATTCTTTGAATTCCCAGTCAGACAATGGCACTATATACCAGTAGCAAGAAATGAGGGTATTTGTAACCCCAATATATTCTTTGAATTCCCAGTCAGACAATGGCACTATATGGCAGTAGCAAGAAATGAGGGTATTTGTAACCCCAATATATTCTTTGAATTCCCAGTCAGACAATGGCACTATATACCAGTAGCAAGAAATGAGGGTATTTGTAACCCCAATATATTCTTTGAATTCCCAGTCAGACAATGGCACTATATACCAGTAGCAAGAAATGAGGGTATTTGTAACTCCAATATATTCTTTGAATTCCCAGTCAGACAATGGCACTATATACCAGTAGCAAAAATTGTGGGTGCACGTAACCCCAATATATTCTTTGAATTACCAGTCAGAAACTGGCACTATATGGCAGTAGCAAGAAATGAGGGTATTTGTAACCCCAATATATTCTTTGAATTCCCAGTCAGACAATGGCACTATATACCAGTAGCAAGAAATGAGGGTATTTATAACCCCAATATATTCTTTGAATTCCCAGTCAGACAATAGCACTATATACCAGTAGCAAAAATTGTGGGTGCACGTAACCCCAATATATTCTTTGAATTACCAGTCAGAAACTGGCACTATATGGCAGTAGCAAGAAATGAGGGTATTTGTAACCCCAATATATTCTTTGAATTCCCAGTCAGACAATGGCACTATATACCATTAGCAAGAAATGAGGGTATTTGTAACCCTAATATATTCTTTGAATTCCCAGTGAGACAATGGCACTATATACCAGTAGCAAAAATTGTGGGTGCACGTAACCCCAATATATTCTTTGAATTACCAGTCAGACAATGGCACTATATACCAGTAGCAAAAATTGTGGGTGCACGTAACCCCAATATATTCTTTGAATTACCAGTCAGAAACTGGCACTATATGGCAGTAGCAAGAAATGAGGGTATTTGTAACCCCAATATATTCTTTGAATTCCCAGTCAGAAACTGGCACTATATACCAGTAGCAAGAAATGAGGGTATTTGTAACCCCAATATATTCTTTGAATTCCCAGTCAGACAATGGCACTATATACCAGTAGCAAGAAATGAGGGTATTTGTAACCCCAATATATTCTTTGAATTCCCAGTCAGACAATGGCACTATATACCAGTAGCAAGAAATGAGGGTATTTGTAACCCCAATATATTCTTTGAATTCCCAGTCAGACAATGGCACTATATAACAGTAGCAAGAAATGAGGGTATTTATAACCCCAATATATTCTTTGAATTCCCAGTGAGACAATGGCACTATATACCAGTAGCAAAAATTGTGGGTGCACGTAACCCCAATATACTCTTTGAATTACCAGTCAGAAACTGGCACTATATGGCAGTAGCAAGAAATGAGGGTATTTGTAACCCCAATATATTCTTTGAATTCCCAGTCAGACAATGGCACTATATACCAGTAGCAAAAAATGAGGGTATTTATAACCCCAATATATTCTTTGAATTCCCAGTCAGACAATGGCACTATATACCAGTAGCAAGAAATGAGGGTATTTATAACCCCAATATATTCTTTGAATTCCCAGTCAGACAATGGCACTATATACCAGTAGCAAGAAATGAGGGTATTTGTAACCCCAATATATTCTTTGAATTCCCAGTCAGACAATGGCACTATATACCAGTAGCAAGAAATGAGGGTATTTGTAACCCCAATATATTCTTTGAATTCCCAGTCAGACAATGGCACTATATACCAGTAGCAAGAAATGAGGGTATTTGTAACTCCAATATATTCTTTGAATTCCCAGTCAGACAATGGCACTATATACCAGTAGCAAAAATTGTGGGTGCACGTAACCCCAATATATTCTTTGAATTACCAGTCAGAAACTGGCACTATATGGCAGTAGCAAGAAATGAGGGTATTTGTAACCCCAATATATTCTTTGAATTCCCAGTCAGACAATGGCACTATATACCAGTAGCAAGAAATGAGGGTACTTGTAACTCCAATATATTCTTTGAATTCCCAGTCAGACAATGGCACTATATACCAGTAGCAAAAATTGTGGGTGCACGTAACCCCAATATATTCTTTGAATTACCAGTCAGAAACTGGCACTATATGGCAGTAGCAAGAAATGAGGGTATTTGTAACCCCAATATATTCTTTGAATTCCCAGTCAGACAATGGCACTATATACCAGTAGCAAGAAATGAGGGTATTTATAACCCCAATATATTCTTTGAATTCCCAGTCAGACAATAGCACTATATACCAGTAGCAAAAATTGTGGGTGCACGTAACCCCAATATATTCTTTGAATTACCAGTCAGAAACTGGCACTATATGGCAGTAGCAAGAAATGAGGGTATTTGTAACCCCAATATGTTCTTTGAATTCCCAGTCAGACAATGGCACTATATACCAGTAGCAAGAAATGAGGGTATTTGTAACCCCAATATATTCTTTGAATTCCCAGTCAGACAATGGCACTATATACCAGTAGCAAGAAATGAGGGTATTTGTAACCCCAATATATTCTTTGAATTCCCAGTCAGACAATGGCACTATATACCATTAGCAAGAAATGAGGGTATTTGTAACCCCAATATATTCTTTGAATTCCCAGTGAGACAATGGCACTATATACCAGTACTAAAAATTGTGGGTGCACGTAACCCCAATATATTCTTTGAATTACCAGTTAGAAACTGGCACTATATGGCAGTAGCAAGAAATGAGGGTATTTGTAACCCCAATATATTCTTTGAATTCCCAGTCAGACAATGGCACTATATACCAGTAGCAAGAAATGAGGGTATTTATAACCCCAATATATTCTTTGAATTCCCAGTCAGACAATGGCACTATATACCAGTAGCAAGAAATGAGGGTATTTATAACCCCAATATATTCTTTGAATTACCAGTCAGAAACTGGCACTATATGGCAGTAGCAAGAAATGAGGGTATTTGTAACCCCAATATATTCTTTGAATTCCCAGTCAGACAATGGCACTATATACCAGTAGCAAAAATTGTGGGTGCACGTAACCCCAATATATTCTTTGAATTCCCAGTCAGACAATGGCACTATATACCAGTAGCAAAAATTGTGGGTGCACGTAACCCCAATATATTCTTTGAATTACCAGTCAGAAACTGGCACTATATACCAGTAGCAAGAAATGAGGGTATTTATAACCCCAATATATTCTTTGAATTCCCAGTCAGACAATGGCACTATATACCAGTAGCAAGAAATGAGGGTATTTATAACCCCAATATATTCTTTGAATTACCAGTCAGAAACTGGCACTATATGGCAGTAGCAAGAAATGAGGGTATTTGTAACCCCAATATATTCTTTGAATTCCCAGTCAGACAATGGCACTATATACCAGTAGCAAGAAATGAGGGTATTTGTAACCCCAATATATTCTTTGAATTCCCAGTCAGACAATGGCACTATATACCATTAGCAAGAAATGAGGGTATTTGTAACCCCAATATATTCTTTGAATTCCCAGTGAGACAATGGCACTATATACCAGTAGCAAAAATTGTGGGTGCACGTAACCCCAATATATTCTTTGAATTACCAGTCAGAAACTGGCACTATATGGCAGTAGCAAGAAATGAGGGTATTTGTAACCCCAATATATTCTTTGAATTCCCAGTCAGACAATGGCACTATATACCAGTAGCAAGAAATGAGGGTATTTATAACCCCAATATATTCTTTGAATTCCCAGTCAGACAATGGCACTATATACCAGTAGCAAGAAATGAGGGTATTTATAACCCCAATATATTCTTTGAATTACCAGTCAGAAACTGGCACTATATGGCAGTAGCAAGAAATGAGGGTATTTGTAACCCCAATATATTCTTTGAATTCCCAGTCAGACAATGGCACTATATACCAGTAGCAAGAAATGAGGGTATTTGTAACCCCAATATATTCTTTGAATTCCCAGTCAGACAATGGCACTATATACCAGTAGCAAAAATTGTGGGTGCACGTAACCCCAATATATTCTTTGAATTACCAGTCAGAAACTGGCACTATATGGCAGTAGCAAGAAATGAGGGTGTTTGTAACCCCAATATATTCTTTGAATTCCCAGTCAGACAATGGCACTATATACCAGTAGCAAGAAATAAGGGTATTTGTAACCCCAATATATTCTTTGAATTCCCAGTCAGACAATGGCACTATATACCAGTAGCAAGAAATGAGGGTATTTGTAACCCCAATATATTCTTTGAATTCCCAGTCAGACAATGGCACTATAAACCAGTAGCAAGAAATGAGGGTATTTGTAACTCCAATATATTCTTTGAATTCCCAGTCAGACAATGGCACTATATACCAGTAGCAAAAATTGTGGGTGCACGTAACCCCAATATATTCTTTGAATTACCAGTCAGAAACTGGCACTATATGGCAGTAGCAAGAAATGAGGGTATTTGTAACCCCAATATATTCTTTGAATTCCCAGTCAGACAATGGCACTATATACCAGTAGCAAGAAATGAGGGTTTTTGTAACCCCAATATATTCTTTGAATTCCCAGTCAGACAATGGCACTATATACCAGTAGCAAGAAATGAGGGTATTTGTAACCCCAATATATTCTTTGAATTCCCAGTCAGACAATGGCACTATATACCAGTAGCAAGAAATGAGGGTATTTGTAACCCCAATATATTCTTTGAATTCCCAGTCAGACAATGGCACTATATACCAGTAGCAAGAAATGAGGGTATTTGTAACCCCAATATATTCTTTGAATTCCCAGTCAGACAATGGCACTATATACCAGTAGCAAGAAATGAGGGTATTTGTAACCCCAATATATTCTTTGAATTCCCAGTCAGACAATGGCACTATATACCAGTAGCAAGAAATGAGGGCATTTGTAACCCCAATATATTCTTTGAATTCCCAGTCAGACAATGGCACTATATACCAGTAGCAAAAATTGTGGGTGCACGTAACCCCAATATATTCTTTGAATTACCAGTCAGAAACTGGCACTATATGGCAGTAGCAAGAAATGAGGGTATTTGTAACCCCAATATATTCTTTGAATTCCCAGTCAGACAATGGCACTATATACCAGTAGCAAGAAATGAGGGTATTTATAACCCCAATATATTCTTTGAATTCCCAGTCAGACAATGGCACTATATACCAGTAGCAAGAAATGAGGGTATTTATAACCCCAATATATTCTTTGAATTACCAGTCAGAAACTGGCACTATATGGCAGTAGCAAGAAATGAGGGTATTTGTAACCCCAATATATTCTTTGAATTCCCAGTCAGACAATGGCACTATATACCATTAGCAAGAAATGAGGGTATTTGTAACCCCAATATATTCTTTGAATTCCCAGTGAGACAATGGCACTATATACCAGTAGCAAAAATTGTGGGTGCACGTAACCCCAATATATTCTTTGAATTACCAGTCAGAAACTGGCACTATATGGCAGTAGCAAGAAATGAGGGTATTTGTAACCCCAATATATTCTTTGAATTCCCAGTCAGACAATGGCACTATATACCAGTAGCAAGAAATGAGGGTATTTATAACCCCAATATATTCTTTGAATTCCCAGTCAGACAATGGCACTATATACCAGTAGCAAGAAATGAGGGTATTTATAACCCCAATATATTCTTTGAATTACCAGTCAGAAACTGGCACTATATGGCAGTAGCAAGAAATGAGGGTATTTGTAACCCCAATATATTCTTTGAATTCCCAGTCAGACAATGGCACTATAAACCAGTAGCAAGAAATGAGGGTATTTGTAACTCCAATATATTCTTTGAATTCCCAGTCAGACAATGGCACTATATACCAGTAGCAAAAATTGTGGGTGCACGTAACCCCAATATATTCTTTGAATTACCAGTCAGAAACTGGCACTATATGGCAGTAGCAAGAAATGAGGGTATTTGTAACCCCAATATATTCTTTGAATTCCCAGTCAGACAATGGCACTATATACCAGTAGCAAGAAATGAGGGTTTTTGTAACCCCAATATATTCTTTGAATTCCCAGTCAGACAATGGCACTATATACCAGTAGCAAGAAATGAGGGTATTTGTAACCCCAATATATTCTTTGAATTCCCAGTCAGACAATGGCACTATATACCAGTAGCAAGAAATGAGGGTATTTGTAACCCCAATATATTCTTTGAATTCCCAGTCAGACAATGGCACTATATACCAGTAGCAAGAAATGAGGGTATTTGTAACCCCAATATATTCTTTGAATTCCCAGTCAGACAATGGCACTATATACCAGTAGCAAGAAATGAGGGCATTTGTAACCCCAATATATTCTTTGAATTCCCAGTCAGACAATGGCACTATATACCATTAGCAAGAAATGAGGGTATTTGTAACCCCAATATATTCTTTGAATTCCCAGTGAGACAATGGCACTATATACCAGTAGCAAAAATTGTGGGTGCACGTAACCCCAATATATTCTTTGAATTACCAGTCAGAAACTGGCACTATATGGCAGTAGCAAGAAATGAGGGTATTTGTAACCCCAATATATTCTTTAAATTCCCAGTCAGACAATGGCACTATATACCTGTAGCAAGAAATGAGGGTATTTATAACCCCAATATATTCTTTGAATTCCCAGTCAGACAATGGCACTATATACCAGTAGCAAGAAATGAGGGTATTTGTAACCCCAATATATTCTTTGAATTCCCATTTAGACAATGGCACTATATACCAGTAGCAAGAAATGAGGGTATTTGTAACCCCAATATATTCTTTGAATTCCCAGTCAGACAATGGCACTATATACCAGTAGCAAAAATTGTGGGTGCACGTAACCCCAATATATTCTTTGAAATACCAGTCAGACACTGGCACTATATGGCAGTAGCAAGAAATGAGGGTATTTGTAACCCCAATATATTCTTTGAATTCGCAGTCAGACAATGGCACTATATACCAGTAGCAAGAAATGAGGGTATTTATAACCCCAATATATTCTTTGAATTCCCAGTCAGACAATGGCACTATATACCAGTAGCAAGAAATGAGGGTATTTATAACCCCAATATATTCTTTGAATTACCAGTCAGAAACTGGCACTATATGGCAGTAGCAAGAAATGAGGGTATTTGTAACCCCAATATATTCTTTGAATTCCCAGTCAGACAATGGCACTATATACCAGTAGCAAAAATTGTGGGTGCACGTAACCCCAATATATTCTTTGAATTACCAGTCAGAAACTGGCACTATATGGCAGTAGCAAGAAATGAGGGTATTTGTAACCCCAATATATTCTTTGAATTCCCAGTCAGACAATGGCACTATATACCATTAGCAAGAAATGAGGGTATTTGTAACCCCAATATATTCTTTGAATTCCCAGTGAGACAATGGCACTATATACCAGTAGCAAAAATTGTGGGTGCACGTAACCCCAATATATTCTTTGAATTACCAGTCAGAAACTGGCACTATATGGCAGTAGCAAGAAATGAGGGTATTTGTAACCCCAATATATTCTTTGAATTCCCAGTCAGACAATGGCACTATATACCAGTAGCAAGAAATGAGGGTATTTGTAACCCCAATATATTCTTTGAATTCCCAGTCAGACAATGGCACTATATACCAGTAGCAAGAAATGAGGGTATTTGTAACCCCAATATATTCTTTGAATTCCCAGTCAGACAATGGCACTATATACCAGTAGCAAGAAATGAGGGTATTTGTAACCCCAATATATTCTTTGAATTCCCAGTCAGACAATGGCACTATATACCAGTAGCAAGAAATGAGGGTATTTGTAACCCCAATATATTCTTTGAATTCCCAGTCAGACAATGGCACTATATACCATTAGCAAGAAATGAGGGTATTTGTAACCCCAATATATTCCTTGAATTCCCAGTGAGACAATGGCACTATATACCAGTAGCAAAAATTGTGGGTGCACGTAACCCCAATATATTCTTTGAATTACCAGTCAGAAACTGGCACTATATGGCAGTAGCAAGAAATGAGGGTATTTGTAACCCCAATATATTCTTTGAATTCCCAGTCAGACAATGGCACTATATACCAGTAGCAAGAAATGAGGGTATTTATAACCCCAATATATTCTTTGAATTCCCAGTCAGACAATGGCACTATATACCAGTAGCAAGAAATGAGGGTATTTATAACCCCAATATATTCTTTGAATTCCCAGTCAGACAATGGCACTATATACCAGTAGCAAGAAATGAGGGTATTTATAACCCCAATATATTCTTTGAATTACCAGTCAGAAACTGGCACTATATGGCAGTAGCAAGAAATGAGGGTATTTGTAACCCCAATATATTCTTTGAATTCCCAGTCAGACAATGGCACTATATACCAGTAGCAAAAATTGTGGGTGCACGTAACCCCAATATATTCTTTGAATTCCCAGTCAGACAATGGCACTATATACCAGTAGCAAAAATTGTGGGTGCACGTAACCCCAATATATTCTTTGAATTACCAGTCAGAAACTGGCACTATATGGCAGTAGCAAGAAATGAGGGTATTTGTAACCCCAATATATTCTTTGAATTCCCAGTCAGACAATGGCACTATATAGCAGTAGCAAGAAATGAGGGTATTTATAACCCCAATATATTCTTTGAATTCCCAGTCAGACAATGGCACTATATACCAGTAGAAAGAAATGAGGGTATTTATAACCCCAATATATTCTTTGAATTCCCAGTCAGACAATGGCACTATATACCAGTAGCAAAAATTGTGGGTGCACGTAACCCCAATATATTCTTTGAATTACCAGTCAGAAACTGGCACTATATGGCAGTAGCAAGAAATGAGGGTATTTGTAACCCCAATATATTCTTTGAATTCCCAGTCAGACAATGGCACTATATACCAGTAGCAAGAAATGAGGGTATTTATAACCCCAATATATTCTTTGAATTCCCAGTCAGACAATGGCACTATATACCAGTAGCAAGAAATGAGGGTATTTATAACCCCAATATATTCTTTGAATTACCAGTCAGAAACTGGCACTATATGGCAGTAGCAAGAAATGAGGGTATTTGTAACCCCAATATATTCTTTGAATTCCCAGTCAGACAATGGCACTATATACCAGTAGCAAAAATTGTGGGTGCACGTAACCCCAATATATTCTTTGAATTCCCAGTCAGACAATGGCACTATATACCAGTAGCAACAATTGTGGGTGCACGTAACCCCAATATATTCTTTGAATTACCAGTCAGAAACTGGCACTATATGGCAGTAGCAAGAAATGAGGGTATTTGTAACCCCAATATATTCTTTGAATTCCCAGTCAGACAATGGCACTATATACCAGTAGCAAGAAATGAGGGTATTTGTAACCCCAATATATTCTTTGAATTCCCAGTCAGACAATGGCACTATATACCAGTAGCAAGAAATGAGGGTATTTGTAACCCCAATATATTCTTTGAATTCCCAGTCAGACAATGGCACTATATGGCAGTAGCAAGAAATGAGGGTATTTGTAACCCCAATATATTCTTTGAATTCCCAGTCAGACAATGGCACTATATACCAGTAGCAAGAAATGAGGGTATTTGTAACCCCAATATATTCTTTGAATTCCCAGTCAGACAATGGCACTATATACCAGTAGCAAGAAATGAGGGTATTTGTAACTCCAATATATTCTTTGAATTCCCAGTCAGACAATGGCACTATATACCAGTAGCAAAAATTGTGGGTGCACGTAACCCCAATATATTCTTTGAATTACCAGTCAGAAACTGGCACTATATGGCAGTAGCAAGAAATGAGGGTATTTGTAACCCCAATATATTCTTTGAATTCCCAGTCAGACAATGGCACTATATACCAGTAGCAAGAAATGAGGGTATTTATAACCCCAATATATTCTTTGAATTCCCAGTCAGACAATAGCACTATATACCAGTAGCAAAAATTGTGGGTGCACGTAACCCCAATATATTCTTTGAATTACCAGTCAGAAACTGGCACTATATGGCAGTAGCAAGAAATGAGGGTATTTGTAACCCCAATATATTCTTTGAATTCCCAGTCAGACAATGGCACTATATACCATTAGCAAGAAATGAGGGTATTTGTAACCCTAATATATTCTTTGAATTCCCAGTGAGACAATGGCACTATATACCAGTAGCAAAAATTGTGGGTGCACGTAACCCCAATATATTCTTTGAATTACCAGTCAGACAATGGCACTATATACCAGTAGCAAAAATTGTGGGTGCACGTAACCCCAATATATTCTTTGAATTACCAGTCAGAAACTGGCACTATATGGCAGTAGCAAGAAATGAGGGTATTTGTAACCCCAATATATTCTTTGAATTCCCAGTCAGAAACTGGCACTATATACCAGTAGCAAGAAATGAGGGTATTTGTAACCCCAATATATTCTTTGAATTCCCAGTCAGACAATGGCACTATATACCAGTAGCAAGAAATGAGGGTATTTGTAACCCCAATATATTCTTTGAATTCCCAGTCAGACAATGGCACTATATACCAGTAGCAAGAAATGAGGGTATTTGTAACCCCAATATATTCTTTGAATTCCCAGTCAGACAATGGCACTATATAACAGTAGCAAGAAATGAGGGTATTTATAACCCCAATATATTCTTTGAATTCCCAGTGAGACAATGGCACTATATACCAGTAGCAAAAATTGTGGGTGCACGTAACCCCAATATACTCTTTGAATTACCAGTCAGAAACTGGCACTATATGGCAGTAGCAAGAAATGAGGGTATTTGTAACCCCAATATATTCTTTGAATTCCCAGTCAGACAATGGCACTATATACCAGTAGCAAAAAATGAGGGTATTTATAACCCCAATATATTCTTTGAATTCCCAGTCAGACAATGGCACTATATACCAGTAGCAAGAAATGAGGGTATTTATAACCCCAATATATTCTTTGAATTCCCAGTCAGACAATGGCACTATATACCAGTAGCAAGAAATGAGGGTATTTGTAACCCCAATATATTCTTTGAATTCCCAGTCAGACAATGGCACTATATACCAGTAGCAAGAAATGAGGGTATTTGTAACCCCAATATATTCTTTGAATTCCCAGTCAGACAATGGCACTATATACCAGTAGCAAGAAATGAGGGTATTTGTAACTCCAATATATTCTTTGAATTCCCAGTCAGACAATGGCACTATATACCAGTAGCAAAAATTGTGGGTGCACGTAACCCCAATATATTCTTTGAATTACCAGTCAGAAACTGGCACTATATGGCAGTAGCAAGAAATGAGGGTATTTGTAACCCCAATATATTCTTTGAATTCCCAGTCAGACAATGGCACTATATACCAGTAGCAAGAAATGAGGGTACTTGTAACTCCAATATATTCTTTGAATTCCCAGTCAGACAATGGCACTATATACCAGTAGCAAAAATTGTGGGTGCACGTAACCCCAATATATTCTTTGAATTACCAGTCAGAAACTGGCACTATATGGCAGTAGCAAGAAATGAGGGTATTTGTAACCCCAATATATTCTTTGAATTCCCAGTCAGACAATGGCACTATATACCAGTAGCAAGAAATGAGGGTATTTATAACCCCAATATATTCTTTGAATTCCCAGTCAGACAATAGCACTATATACCAGTAGCAAAAATTGTGGGTGCACGTAACCCCAATATATTCTTTGAATTACCAGTCAGAAACTGGCACTATATGGCAGTAGCAAGAAATGAGGGTATTTGTAACCCCAATATGTTCTTTGAATTCCCAGTCAGACAATGGCACTATATACCAGTAGCAAGAAATGAGGGTATTTGTAACCCCAATATATTCTTTGAATTCCCAGTCAGACAATGGCACTATATACCAGTAGCAAGAAATGAGGGTATTTGTAACCCCAATATATTCTTTGAATTCCCAGTCAGACAATGGCACTATATACCATTAGCAAGAAATGAGGGTATTTGTAACCCCAATATATTCTTTGAATTCCCAGTGAGACAATGGCACTATATACCAGTACTAAAAATTGTGGGTGCACGTAACCCCAATATATTCTTTGAATTACCAGTTAGAAACTGGCACTATATGGCAGTAGCAAGAAATGAGGGTATTTGTAACCCCAATATATTCTTTGAATTCCCAGTCAGACAATGGCACTATATACCAGTAGCAAGAAATGAGGGTATTTATAACCCCAATATATTCTTTGAATTCCCAGTCAGACAATGGCACTATATACCAGTAGCAAGAAATGAGGGTATTTATAACCCCAATATATTCTTTGAATTACCAGTCAGAAACTGGCACTATATGGCAGTAGCAAGAAATGAGGGTATTTGTAACCCCAATATATTCTTTGAATTCCCAGTCAGACAATGGCACTATATACCAGTAGCAAAAATTGTGGGTGCACGTAACCCCAATATATTCTTTGAATTCCCAGTCAGACAATGGCACTATATACCAGTAGCAAAAATTGTGGGTGCACGTAACCCCAATATATTCTTTGAATTACCAGTCAGAAACTGGCACTATATACCAGTAGCAAGAAATGAGGGTATTTATAACCCCAATATATTCTTTGAATTCCCAGTCAGACAATGGCACTATATACCAGTAGCAAGAAATGAGGGTATTTATAACCCCAATATATTCTTTGAATTACCAGTCAGAAACTGGCACTATATGGCAGTAGCAAGAAATGAGGGTATTTGTAACCCCAATATATTCTTTGAATTCCCAGTCAGACAATGGCACTATATACCAGTAGCAAGAAATGAGGGTATTTGTAACCCCAATATATTCTTTGAATTCCCAGTCAGACAATGGCACTATATACCATTAGCAAGAAATGAGGGTATTTGTAACCCCAATATATTCTTTGAATTCCCAGTGAGACAATGGCACTATATACCAGTAGCAAAAATTGTGGGTGCACGTAACCCCAATATATTCTTTGAATTACCAGTCAGAAACTGGCACTATATGGCAGTAGCAAGAAATGAGGGTATTTGTAACCCCAATATATTCTTTGAATTCCCAGTCAGACAATGGCACTATATACCAGTAGCAAGAAATGAGGGTATTTATAACCCCAATATATTCTTTGAATTCCCAGTCAGACAATGGCACTATATACCAGTAGCAAGAAATGAGGGTATTTATAACCCCAATATATTCTTTGAATTACCAGTCAGAAACTGGCACTATATGGCAGTAGCAAGAAATGAGGGTATTTGTAACCCCAATATATTCTTTGAATTCCCAGTCAGACAATGGCACTATATACCAGTAGCAAGAAATGAGGGTATTTGTAACCCCAATATATTCTTTGAATTCCCAGTCAGACAATGGCACTATATACCAGTAGCAAAAATTGTGGGTGCACGTAACCCCAATATATTCTTTGAATTACCAGTCAGAAACTGGCACTATATGGCAGTAGCAAGAAATGAGGGTGTTTGTAACCCCAATATATTCTTTGAATTCCCAGTCAGACAATGGCACTATATACCAGTAGCAAGAAATGAGGGTATTTGTAACCCCAATATATTCTTTGAATTCCCAGTCAGACAATGGCACTATATACCAGTAGCAAGAAATGAGGGTATTTGTAACCCCAATATATTCTTTGAATTCCCAGTCAGACAATGGCACTATAAACCAGTAGCAAGAAATGAGGGTATTTGTAACTCCAATATATTCTTTGAATTCCCAGTCAGACAATGGCACTATATACCAGTAGCAAAAATTGTGGGTGCACGTAACCCCAATATATTCTTTGAATTACCAGTCAGAAACTGGCACTATATGGCAGTAGCAAGAAATGAGGGTATTTGTAACCCCAATATATTCTTTGAATTCCCAGTCAGACAATGGCACTATATACCAGTAGCAAGAAATGAGGGTTTTTGTAACCCCAATATATTCTTTGAATTCCCAGTCAGACAATGGCACTATATACCAGTAGCAAGAAATGAGGGTATTTGTAACCCCAATATATTCTTTGAATTCCCAGTCAGACAATGGCACTATATACCAGTAGCAAGAAATGAGGGTATTTGTAACCCCAATATATTCTTTGAATTCCCAGTCAGACAATGGCACTATATACCAGTAGCAAGAAATGAGGGTATTTGTAACCCCAATATATTCTTTGAATTCCCAGTCAGACAATGGCACTATATACCAGTAGCAAGAAATGAGGGCATTTGTAACCCCAATATATTCTTTGAATTCCCAGTCAGACAATGGCACTATATACCATTAGCAAGAAATGAGGGTATTTGTAACCCCAATATATTCTTTGAATTCCCAGTGAGACAATGGCACTATATACCAGTAGCAAAAATTGTGGGTGCACGTAACCCCAATATATTCTTTGAATTACCAGTCAGAAACTGGCACTATATGGCAGTAGCAAGAAATGAGGGTATTTGTAACCCCAATATATTCTTTAAATTCCCAGTCAGACAATGGCACTATATACCAGTAGCAAGAAATGAGGGTATTTATAACCCCAATATATTCTTTGAATTCCCAGTCAGACAATGGCACTATATACCAGTAGCAAGAAATGAGGGTATTTATAACCCCAATATATTCTTTGAATTACCAGTCAGAAACTGGCACTATATGGCAGTAGCAAGAAATGAGGGTATTTGTAACCCCAATATATTCTTTGAATTCCCAGTCAGACAATGGCACTATATACCAGTAGCAAAAATTGTGGGTGCACGTAACCCCAATATATTCTTTGAATTCCCAGTCAGACAATGGCACTATATACCAGTAGCAAAAATTGTGGGTGCACGTAACCCCAATATATTCTTTGAATTACCAGTCAGAAACTGGCACTATATGGCAGTAGCAAGAAATGAGGGTATTTGTAACCCCAATATATTCTTTGAATTCCCAGTCAGACAATGGCACTATATACCAGTAGCAAGAAATGAGGGTATTTATAACCCCAATATATTCTTTGAATTCCCAGTCAGACAATGGCACTATATACCAGTAGCAAGAAATGAGGGTATTTATAACCCCAATATATTCTTTGAATTACCAGTCAGAAACTGGCACTATATGGCAGTAGCAAGAAATGAGGGTATTTGTAACCCCAATATATTCTTTGAATTCCCAGTCAGACAATGGCACTATATACCATTAGCAAGAAATGAGGGTATTTGTAACCCCAATATATTCTTTGAATTCCCAGTGAGACAATGGCACTATATACCAGTAGCAAAAATTGTGGGTGCACGTAACCCCAATATATTCTTTGAATTACCAGTCAGAAACTGGCACTATATGGCAGTAGCAAGAAATGAGGGTATTTGTAACCCCAATATATTCTTTGAATTCCCAGTCAGACAATGGCACTATATACCAGTAGCAAGAAATGAGGGTATTTATAACCCCAATATATTCTTTGAATTCCCAGTCAGACAATGGCACTATATACCAGTAGCAAGAAATGAGGGTATTTATAACCCCAATATATTCTTTGAATTACCAGTCAGAAACTGGCACTATATGGCAGTAGCAAGAAATGAGGGTATTTGTAACCCCAATATATTCTTTGAATTCCCAGTCAGACAATGGCACTATAAACCAGTAGCAAGAAATGAGGGTATTTGTAACTCCAATATATTCTTTGAATTCCCAGTCAGACAATGGCACTATATACCAGTAGCAAAAATTGTGGGTGCACGTAACCCCAATATATTCTTTGAATTACCAGTCAGAAACTGGCACTATATGGCAGTAGCAAGAAATGAGGGTATTTGTAACCCCAATATATTCTTTGAATTCCCAGTCAGACAATGGCACTATATACCAGTAGCAAGAAATGAGGGTTTTTGTAACCCCAATATATTCTTTGAATTCCCAGTCAGACAATGGCACTATATACCAGTAGCAAGAAATGAGGGTATTTGTAACCCCAATATATTCTTTGAATTCCCAGTCAGACAATAGCACTATATACCAGTAGCAAGAAATGAGGGTATTTGTAACCCCAATATATTCTTTGAATTCCCAGTCAGACAATGGCACTATATACCAGTAGCAAGAAATGAGGGTATTTGTAACCCCAATATATTCTTTGAATTCCCAGTCAGACAATGGCACTATATACCAGTAGCAAGAAATGAGGGCATTTGTAACCCCAATATATTCTTTGAATTCCCAGTCAGACAATGGCACTATATACCATTAGCAAGAAATGAGGGTATTTGTAACCCCAATATATTCTTTGAATTCCCAGTGAGACAATGGCACTATATACCAGTAGCAAAAATTGTGGGTGCACGTAACCCCAATATATTCTTTGAATTACCAGTCAGAAACTGGCACTATATGGCAGTAGCAAGAAATGAGGGTATTTGTAACCCCAATATATTCTTTAAATTCCCAGTCAGACAATGGCACTATATACCAGTAGCAAGAAATGAGGGTATTTATAACCCCAATATATTCTTTGAATTCCCAGTCAGACAATGGCACTATATACCAGTAGCAAGAAATGAGGGTATTTATAACCCCAATATATTCTTTGAATTACCAGTCAGAAACTGGCACTATATGGCAGTAGCAAGAAATGAGGGTATTTGTAACCCCAATATATTCTTTGAATTCCCAGTCAGACAATGGCACTATATACCAGTAGCAAAAATTGTGGGTGCACGTAACCCCAATATATTCTTTGAATTCCCAGTCAGACAATGGCACTATATACCAGTAGCAAAAATTGTGGGTGCACGTAACCCCAATATATTCTTTGAATTACCAGTCAGAAACTGGCACTATATGGCAGTAGCAAGAAATGAGGGTATTTGTAACCCCAATATATTCTTTGAATTCCCAGTCAGACAATGGCACTATATACCAGTAGCAAGAAATGAGGGTATTTATAACCCCAATATATTCTTTGAATTCCCAGTCAGACAATGGCACTATATACCAGTAGCAAGAAATGAGGGTATTTATAACCCCAATATATTCTTTGAATTACCAGTCAGAAACTGGCACTATATGGCAGTAGCAAGAAATGAGGGTATTTGTAACCCCAATATATTCTTTGAATTCCCAGTCAGACAATGGCACTATATACCATTAGCAAGAAATGAGGGTATTTGTAACCCCAATATATTCTTTGAATTCCCAGTGAGACAATGGCACTATATACCAGTAGCAAAAATTGTGGGTGCACGTAACCCCAATATATTCTTTGAATTACCAGTCAGAAACTGGCACTATATGGCAGTAGCAAGAAATGAGGGTATTTGTAACCCCAATATATTCTTTGAATTCCCAGTCAGACAATGGCACTATATACCAGTAGCAAAAATTGTGGGTGCACGTAACCCCAATATATTCTTTGAATTCCCAGTCAGACAATGGCACTATAAACCAGTAGCAAGAAATGAGGGTATTTGTAACTCCAATATATTCTTTGAATTCCCAGTCAGACAATGGCACTATATACCAGTAGCAAAAATTGTGGGTGCACGTAACCCCAATATATTCTTTGAATTACCAGTCAGAAACTGGCACTATATGGCAGTAGCAAGAAATGAGGGTATTTGTAACCCCAATATATTCTTTGAATTCCCAGTCAGACAATGGCACTATATACCAGTAGCAAGAAATGAGGGTTTTTGTAACCCCAATATATTCTTTGAATTCCCAGTCAGACAATGGCACTATATACCAGTAGCAAGAAATGAGGGTATTTGTAACCCCAATATATTCTTTGAATTCCCAGTCAGACAATGGCACTATATACCAGTAGCAAGAAATGAGGGTATTTGTAACCCCAATATATTCTTTGAATTCCCAGTCAGACAATGGCACTATATACCAGTAGCAAGAAATGAGGGTATTTGTAACCCCAATATATTCTTTGAATTCCCAGTCAGACAATGGCACTATATACCAGTAGCAAGAAATGAGGGTATTTGTAACCCCAATATATTCTTTGAATTCCCAGTCAGACAATGGCACTATATACCAGTAGCAAGAAATGAGGGTATTTGTAACTCCAATATATTCTTTGAATTCCCAGTCAGACAATGGCACTATATACCAGTAGCAAAAATTGTGGGTGCACGTAACCCCAATATATTCTTTGAATTACCAGTCAGAAACTGGCACTATATGGCAGTAGCAAGAAATGAGGGTATTTGTAACCCCAATATATTCTTTGAATTCCCAGTCAGACAATGGCACTATATACCAGTAGCAAGAAATGAGGGTATTTATAACCCCAATATATTCTTTGAATTCCCAGTCAGACAATAGCACTATATACCAGTAGCAAAAATTGTGGGTGCACGTAACCCCAATATATTCTTTGAATTACCAGTCAGAAACTGGCACTATATGGCAGTAGCAAGAAATGAGGGTATTTGTAACCCCAATATATTCTTTGAATTCCCAGTCAGACAATGGCACTATATACCATTAGCAAGAAATGAGGGTATTTGTAACCCTAATATATTCTTTGAATTCCCAGTGAGACAATGGCACTATATACCAGTAGCAAAAATTGTGGGTGCACGTAACCCCAATATATTCTTTGAATTACCAGTCAGACAATGGCACTATATACCAGTAGCAAAAATTGTGGGTGCACGTAACCCCAATATATTCTTTGAATTACCAGTCAGAAACTGGCACTATATGGCAGTAGCAAGAAATGAGGGTATTTGTAACCCCAATATATTCTTTGAATTCCCAGTCAGACAATGGCACTATATACCAGTAGCAAGAAATGAGGGTATTTGTAACCCCAATATATTCTTTGAATTCCCAGTCAGACAATGGCACTATATACCAGTAGCAAGAAATGAGGGTATTTGTAACCCCAATATATTCTTTGAATTCCCAGTCAGACAATGGCACTATATACCAGTAGCAAGAAATGAGGGTATTTGTAACCCCAATATATTCTTTGAATTCCCAGTCAGACAATGGCACTATATACCAGTAGCAAGAAATGAGGGTATTTGTAACCCCAATATATTCTTTGAATTCCCAGTCAGACAATGGCACTATATACCATTAGCAAGAAATGAGGGTATTTGTAACCCCAATATATTCCTTGAATTCCCAGTGAGACAATGGCACTATATACCAGTAGCAAAAATTGTGGGTGCACGTAACCCCAATATATTCTTTGAATTACCAGTCAGAAACTGGCACTATATGGCAGTAGCAAGAAATGAGGGTATTTGTAACCCCAATATATTCTTTGAATTCCCAGTCAGACAATGGCACTATATACCAGTAGCAAGAAATGAGGGTATTTATAACCCCAATATATTCTTTGAATTCCCAGTCAGACAATGGCACTATATACCAGTAGCAAGAAATGAGGGTATTTATAACCCCAATATATTCTTTGAATTCCCAGTCAGACAATGGCACTATATACCAGTAGCAAGAAATGAGGGTATTTATAACCCCAATATATTCTTTGAATTACCAGTCAGAAACTGGCACTATATGGCAGTAGCAAGAAATGAGGGTATTTGTAACCCCAATATATTCTTTGAATTCCCAGTCAGACAATGGCACTATATACCAGTAGCAAAAATTGTGGGTGCACGTAACCCCAATATATTCTTTGAATTCCCAGTCAGACAATGGCACTATATACCAGTAGCAAAAATTGTGGGTGCACGTAACCCCAATATATTCTTTGAATTACCAGTCAGAAACTGGCACTATATGGCAGTAGCAAGAAATGAGGGTATTTGTAACCCCAATATATTCTTTGAATTCCCAGTCAGACAATGGCACTATATACCAGTAGCAAGAAATGAGGGTATTTATAACCCCAATATATTCTTTGAATTCCCAGTCAGACAATGGCACTATATACCAGTAGCAAGAAATGAGGGTATTTATAACCCCAATATATTCTTTGAATTCCCAGTCAGACAATGGCACTATATACCAGTAGCAAAAATTGTGGGTGCACGTAACCCCAATATATTCTTTGAATTACCAGTCAGAAACTGGCACTATATGGCAGTAGCAAGAAATGAGGGTATTTGTAACCCCAATATATTCTTTGAATTCCCAGTCAGACAATGGCACTATATACCAGTAGCAAGAAATGAGGGTATTTATAACCCCAATATATTCTTTGAATTCCCAGTCAGACAATGGCACTATATACCAGTAGCAAGAAATGAGGGTATTTATAACCCCAATATATTCTTTGAATTACCAGTCAGAAACTGGCACTATATGGCAGTAGCAAGAAATGAGGGTATTTGTAACCCCAATATATTCTTTGAATTCCCAGTCAGACAATGGCACTATATACCAGTAGCAAAAATTGTGGGTGCACGTAACCCCAATATATTTTTTGAATTCCCAGTCAGACAATGGCACTATATACCAGTAGCAACAATTGTGGGTGCACGTAACCCCAATATATTCTTTGAATTACCAGTCAGAAACTGGCACTATATGGCAGTAGCAAGAAATGAGGGTATTTGTAACCCCAATATATTCTTTGAATTCCCAGTCAGACAATGGCACTATATACCAGTAGCAAGAAATGAGGGTATTTGTAACCCCAATATATTCTTTGAATTCCCAGTCAGACAATGGCACTATATACCAGTAGCAAGAAATGAGGGTATTTGTAACTCCAATATATTCTTTGAATTCCCAGTCAGACAATGGCACTATATACCAGTAGCAAAAATTGTGGGTGCACGTAACCCCAATATATTCTTTGAATTACCAGTCAGAAACTGGCACTATATGGCAGTAGCAAGAAATGAGGGTATTTGTAACCCCAATATATTCTTTGAATTCCCAGTCAGACAATGGCACTATATACCAGTAGCAAGAAATGAGGGTATTTATAACCCCAATATATTCTTTGAATTCCCAGTTAGACAATAGCACTATATACCAGTAGCAAAAATTGTGGGTGCACGTAACCCCAATATATTCTTTGAATTACCAGTCAGAAACTGGCACTATATGGCAGTAGCAAGAAATGAGGGTATTTGTAACCCCAATATATTCTTTGAATTCCCAGTCAGACAATGGCACTATATACCATTAGCAAGAAATGAGGGTATTTGTAACCCTAATATATTCTTTGAATTCCCAGTGAGACAATGGCACTATATACCAGTAGCAAAAATTGTGGGTGCACGTAACCCCAATATATTCTTTGAATTACCAGTCAGAAACTGGCACTATATGGCAGTAGCAAGAAATGAGGGTATTTGTAACCCCAATATATTCTTTGAATTCCCAGTCAGACAATGGCACTATATACCAGTAGCAAGAAATGAGGGTATTTATAACCCCAATATATTCTTTGAATTCCCAGTCAGACAATGGCACTATATACCAGTAGCAAGAAATGAGGGTATTTATAACCCCAATATATTCTTTGAATTACCAGTCAGAAACTGGCACTATATGGCAGTAGCAAGAAATGAGGGTATTTGTAACCCCAATATATTCTTTGAATTTCCAGTCAGACAATGGCACTATATGGCAGTAGCAAAAATAGTGGGTGTATATAGCCCCAATTCTATTGCTAGGGGACTTGCAGTGTATTTCTGGGGTGAAGGTGGGGGGGCACACCGTTGGAACGGGTATCGGGGGTATATATCGGGTATACGGGAATACACTGTCAGTGTATTCCATTCAGGATCCTGGGAAAGCTGGGTTGCGGCGATTGAGCCCGTCAGTGCCACGTTACACTGACAAGCTTCTCCCTGGAATTGAAGTTATATGTAAGCCCAATATACACTCACCGGCCACTTTATTAGGTACACCTGTCCAACTGCTCGTTAACACTTAATTTCTAATCAGCCAATCACATGGCGGCAACTCAGTGCATTTAGACATGTAGACATGGTCAAGACAATCTCCTGCAGTTCAAACCGAGCATCAGTATGGGGAAGAAAGGTGATTTGAGTGCCTTTGAACGTGGCATGGTTGTTGGTGCCAGAAGGGCTGGTCTGAGTATTTCAGAAACTGCTGATCTACTGGGATTTTCACGCACAACCATCTCTAGGGTTTACAGAGAATGGTCCGAAAAAGAAAAAACATCCAGTGAGCGGCAGTTCTGTGGGCGGAAATGCGTTGTTGATGCCAGAGGTCAGAGGAGAATGGCCAGACTGGTTCGAGCTGATAGAAAGGCAACAGTGACTCAAATAGCCACCCGTTACAACCAAGGTAGCCAGAAGAGCATCTCTGAACGCCGCACAGTACGTCGAACTTTGAGGCAGATGGGCTACAGCAGCAGAAGACCACACCGGGTGCCACTCCTTTCAGCTAAGAACAGGAAACTGAGGCTACAATTTGCACAAGCTCATCGAAATTGGACAATTGAAGATTGAAAAAACGTTGCCTGGTCTGATGAGTCTCGATTTCTGCTGCGACATTCGGATGGTAGGGTCAGAATTTGGCGTCAACAACATGAAAGCATGGATCCATCCTGCCTTGTATCGGTAACGGTTCAGGCTGGTGGTGGTGGTGTCATGGTGTGGGGAATATTTTCTTGGCACTCTTTGGGCCCCTTGGTACCAATTGAGCATCGTTGCAACGCCAAAGCCTACCTGAGTATTGTTGCTGACCATGTCCATCCCTTTATGACCACAATGTACCCAACATCTGATGGCTACTTTCAGCAGGATAATGCAATGCCATGTCATAAAGCTGGAATCATCTCAGACTGGTTTCTTGAACATGACAATGAGTTCACTGTACTCCAATGGCCTCCACAGTCACCAGATCTCAATCCAATAGAGGAGCATCTTTGGGATGTGGTGGAACGGGAGATTCGCATCATGGATGTGCAGCCGACAAATCTGCGGCAACTGTGTGATGCCATCATGTCAATATGGACCAAAATCTCTGAGGAATGCTTCCAGCACCTTGTTGAATCTATGCCACGAAGAATTGAGGCAGTTCTGAAGGCAAAAGGGGTCCAACCCGTTACTAGCATGGTGTACCTAATAAAGTGGCCGGTGAGTGTATTCTTTGAATTCCCAGTGAGACAATGGCACTATATAGCAGTAGCAAAAATAGTGGGTGTATATAGCCCCAATTCTATTGCTAGGGGACTTGCAGGGTATTTCTGGGGTGAAGTTGGGGGGGCACACCGTTGGAACGGGTATCGGGGGTATATATCGGGTATACGGGAATACACTGACAGTGTATTCCATTCAGGATCCTGGGAAAGCTGGGTTGCGGCGATTGAGCCCGTCAGTGCCACGTTACACTGACAAGCTTCTCCCTGGAATTTAGCTCTTATAAGAGCTGTTGGTTGTCTTCTCCTTCCTATCCTAGCCTGTCCCTGCCTACCTAGAATCTAAGCCCTAGCTAACTGGACGGAAACCTCCGTCCCCGGTGAATTGCAAGCTCAGAATGACGCGAACCTGGGCGGCGCTGTTCTTTTAAATTAGAGGTCACATGTTTTCGGCAGCCAATGGGTTTTTCCTACTTTTTTCAACGTCACCGGTGTCGTAGTTCCTGTCCCACCTACCCTGCGCTGTTATTGGAGCAAAAAAGGCGCCAGGGAAGGTGGGAGGGGAATCGAGTAATGGCGCACTTTACCACGCGGTGTTCGATTCGATTCGAACATGCCGAACAGCCTAAAATCCGATCTGTTCGCTCATCTCTATTAATAACCGAGTTTCAAACATGTAAGGAAAAAAAACACACAAATACATAAAATAAAACTTTGCACTACAATTTATACATAACCAATCTTTCGTGTCACTCAAATCACAAATTTTAAGGAAAATCAAATTTCTCATTACGAAAAAAATATCATGAACACGCAACGTCCTGATAATTCTAGATTTAGCTTACTTTTCTTGGCTACTACGGTAATTGAGAAAGAGACAGAGGTGCCTCTTTTTGAAGAAAAGAAAAATGTAAATCCCATCAATACTTGGTGTGACCTTTGCCTTTTGCCTTCTATCAGTTCTTCTGAATGGAAGCGACCGGGACGCCGACTTTGCCGGTGGCCAGCCGCTTAACCCCCTGCATGCCGGCTGCGTCCATTCATTCCTATGGGTGCGTGCTATTCAAAACGGAAGTTTTGAATAATGTTCATTCATCTCTACTTATAAGCTCAGTGTGAATGTGGTTTTATGAAAAGCTGCAACCAGACATCTCTGCTGTACAGTATGAACAATACATCGGGTCCTTCTTTCTCTTAACGTCAGGGGAAAGTCATGATGGCTCAGTGTACATAAGAAAGCTGGTGCTGACAATAAAGGTAGGTTAAGTCACCTTTGGTCTATTGTGCATTGGAACCAACATGACAAGTCCTGCATGAAGATAGCAAAGAATATAAAACAATATACAGTGAACTTGAAAGCCAAATTGTGCCATAAATGTATGTAATTCAATTTTTTGGACAAGTTACAGCAGACACTATTAGTTTCAACTATAGTATCTATCTATCTATCTATCTATCTATCTATCTCATATCTATCTATCTATCTATCTATCTATCTATCTCCTATCTATCTATCTATCTATCTATCTATCTATCTATCTATCTCCTATCTATCTATCTATCTATCTCATATCTATCTATCTATCTATCTATCTATCTCCTATCTATCTATCTATCTATCTATCTATCTATCTATCTATCTCTTATCTATCTATCTATCTATCTATCTATCTATCATCTATCCATCTCCTATCTATCTATCTATCTATCTATCTATCTATCTATCTCCTATCTATCTATCTATCTATCTATCTATCTCTTATCTATCTATCTATCTATCTATCTATCTATCTATCTATCATCTATCCATCTCCTATCTATCTATCTATCTATCTATCTATCATCTATCTATCTATCTATCTATCTATCTATCTATCTATTCATCTATTTATCTATCATCTATCTCCTATCTATCTATCTCCTATCTATCTAAATCAAATCAAATCTATCTATCCATCTATCATCTATCTATGTCCTATCTATCTATCTATCTATCTATCTATCTATCTATCTCTTATCTATCTCCTATCTATCCATCTATCTATCTATCTCCTATCTATCTATCTATCTATCTATCATCTATCTATCTCCTATCTATCTATCTATCTATCTATCTATCTATCTATCTATCTATCTATCTGGCCATATTTGTCATACAGAATTCCCATAAACAGAAGGATTTATATTTCATATATGATTCTACTTACTCTTTATTACTTTTAGATGTTACAATACAATATCAAAGAAGAAGCAAAATTGTCTACAACAGTGATAAACCATACATGTTAGCCAGAAGACCCCTTTAATAAGGGACACCTAAGCCAAATAGCTTGCAATTTTTTCTGCAACTTGATGCTTCCCCGTATTAACGTTAGTATACAAAGGACATGGCAAATTGCACAGACAAGGAGAAGAATGTGCATCCATTGTAGTTGACCATAATCTTCTATAGTTACAATCACTGACCCGTAATACAGGACATTAAACACAAGCATGGCGGTAAGTGTCTTCACCGCAGTGACATGAGCCCCAACAGTCTCCATTTTAAAGTTGATGGCAATTTTTCTGCATCCGTTCAATGTGTCTATACAGGGATATGACGGTGACCAGAACGGAGGTCACGAATATTAAAAAACAAAAAAAAGAAAATGCAAAATACAATTTGAGGTAAAGAAAAGATTTTAAGGGTGAAGAATTTGGATTCAGAAAAATAGTATTATTTATGTAGAGTTCTGACATATTGTATGCAGTAGGAGTACTTATAAGAACTGAAGCCAAGACAGATGGAAGGAGGATCCAGGGGAACATCTTCGGGAACATGCGCTGAATAGAGATGTAGAGGTTGTGGTTGATGTTCACAATCTTCAGGCAGAAGTGAATGGAGAGCCATGTGGAGAAGAGCAAGGTGCAGAATATTAGAGACAGGTAGGCGATGTCAATGTTCAGCCATGCAATAGTGGAGAATATTGAGAAGCCATGTATCAGTACAATGCATCTGAAGCATACTTGAAGGATTCTGAGAAAAAGGCTTAATAGACCAAGACCACAGATGAGCTGATCACTTACATCAAGTCTTCTGTTCTTCTTCCAGTCCTGAATATTCACAACTAGTATGAACATGTATCCGGGAAGAATAATCGACAGTGAATTACAATCTGCAACATGTAGAACATTATTCCAAGCATTGGACATATTCGAGCCTATGAGAAGCTGTAGATATTATAGAAGGGCAATGACCATTTGTCGGTATCAGTAACGTCTGTCAGAGACATGTACTTTTAGATACAAGGAACATGCAATGTGTACTCTGAAAAATGAGAAAATGCAAATTGTATCCTAAATGAAAATATCAGATGGTTTACTTTTTGCTAATATTTTCTATTTTGGATCATTTGTGAAAATTAGAATTCATCTGCTCATATTACTGGCAAATAAGCCTCTAAATACATCCTAGCCATGTCCTTTACAGGTATATACATTCTAGGGAGATGTATAAAAAATACAGCAAAAAAAATAATAATCTGCAGTAATCACTGTAATGCATAAAGCATTATAGAGAGATAGAACCGGTGTCAGATGAGATATTTGGAACAAGACACAATTCACATCCCATATATATATATATATATATATATATATATATATATATATATATATATATATATATATATATATATATACACTCACCGGCCACTTTATTAGGTACACCATGCTAGTAACGGGTTGGACCCCCTTTTGCCTTCAGAACTGCCTCAATTCTTCGTGGCATAGATACAACAAGGTGCTGGAAGCATTCCTCAGAGATTTTGGTCCATATTGACATGATGGCATCACACAGTTGCCGCAGATTTGTCGGCTGCACATCCATGATGCGAATCTCCCGTTCCACCACATCCCAAAGATGCTCCTCTATTGGATTGAGATCTGGTGACTGTGGAGGCCATTGGAGTACAGTGAACTCATTGTCATGTTCAAGAAACCAGTCTGAGATGATTCCAGCTTTATGACATGGCATTGCATTATCCTGCTGAAAGTAGCCATCAGATGTTGGGTACATTGTGGTCATAAAGGGATGGACATGGTCAGCAACAATACTCAGGTAGGCTTTGGCGTTGCAACGATGCTCAATTGGTACCAAGGGGCCCAAAGAGTGCCAAGAAAATATTCCCCACACCATGACACCACCACCACCAGCCTGAACCGTTACCGATACAAGGCAGGATGGATCCATGCTTTCATGTTGTTGACGCCAAATTCTGACCCTACCATCCGAATGTCGCAGCAGAAATCGAGACTCATCAGACCAGGCAACGTTTTTCCAATCTTCAATTGTCCAATTTCGATGAGCTTGTGCAAATTGTAGCCTCAGTTTCCTGTTCTTAGCTGAAAGGAGTGGCACCCGGTGTGGTCTTCTGCTGCTGTAGCCCATCTGTAGCCTCAAAGTTCGACGTACTGTGCGTTCAGAGATGCTCTTCTGGCTACCTTGGTTGTAACGGGTGGCTATTTGAGTCACTGTTGCCTTTCTATCAGCTCGAACCAGTCTGGCCATTCTCCTCTGACCTCTGGTATCAACAACGCATTTCCGCCCACAGAACTGCCGCTCACTGGATTTTTTTTCTTTTTTGGACCATTCTCTGTAAACCCTAGAGATGGTTGTGCGTGAAAATCCCAGTAGATCAGCAGTTTCTGAAATACTCAGACCAGCCCTTCTGGCACCAACAACCATGCCACGTTCAAAGGCACTCAAATCACCTTTCTTCCCCATACTGATGCTCGGTTTGAACTGCAGGAGATTGTCTTGACCATGTCTACATGCCTAAATGCACTGAGTTGCCGCCATGTGATTGGCTGATTAGAAATTAAGTGTTAACGAGCAGTTGGACAGGTGTACCTAATAAAGTGGCCGGTGAGTGTATATATATATATATATATATATAACTATCAGGAGGACCCGGCTTCGCACAGGCATATTTCACTTGTTGCTTGTGTAGTTGCCCCATAAGAATTGTCCAGTTTTGCACTGTTGTATTTTGTATGTCGTTTGTGAGTGTGTCCATAAGTGTCATGTGATCATGTGTATCTCATTTTGGATATCAGTGAAAAACCTGCAATCGGTTATTATGGATACATGGAGCAAAGCTGTGTAAATGTGACCTTGTGCAACAGTGTCATCCACAGGGCCCTGTTTCTTTAAAGCTGACATACAGCAATGAAGAAAAATGGCTGAGTTGCTATGGAAACTTAAAATAAAACTCTGTGCACAGACGCGTATCTAATCCTCTGGTGTGTGGTACTGTGTGCTGAGGCGCATATCTAATCCTACAGCGTGTGGTACTGTGTGCAGTGGTGCATATTTAATCCTCCGGCATGAGGTTTTGTTTACTGAGGCGCGTATCTAATCCTCTGGTGTGTGGTACTGTGTGCAGTGGCGCATATCTAATCCTCTGGCATGAGGTTTTGTGTGCTGAGGCGCGTAGCTAATCTTCCGGCATGTGGTACTGTGTGCAGAGGCACGTATTTAATGCTCCAGCGTGTGGTACTGTGTTCCAACCAGCTTCTCTCAGGGGTGTCCCCCCGCAAAAATAGCAGGAATCCAGTGCAGTTACTTCTTGCTATATACGTTCCAACCAGCTTTTGTTACAGGTGTCCCCCCAAAAAAATAGCAGTAATCCACTGCAGTTACTTCTTGCTATATACATTCCAACCAGCTTTTCTCAGGGATGTCCCCCCACAAAATAGCAGGAATCCACAGTAGTTACTTCTTGCTATATATATGAAAAACAGCTTTTCTGGAAACCTTCTTTCTTCCCCAAATGGATGGACAGAAACACAAATTTAAGCTAAAGAAACATTTGAATGCACCCCTTTAAATCATATTGCCCATGACAACCACAGAGGGAATAGGCAATGGGAAATCCAAAAGCCCCCACCCTTAACTGTCATTGTTTATGTGTGTGTGATGTGGTGAGACCTTCTAAAATTCACTTTTCTGTCCCTTAACGTGAGCCCTTCCAAATTAAGTTAGAGGCCCTTAAGCTGAGCTACCAGCAGAGATTGAGACCCTTTAGGTGACTTCAGCCTCTTACCAGTAGAGTTTTAGGCCCTTTAACTTAGTTCAGCCTTGCACCAGGAGAGTTTTTTGCCCTTTGGGTGAGTTGAGCCTTACACCAGCAGAGTGTTAGCCCCTTTAAAATTGTTAGCCCCTAAAACGGTGGTTCCAGAACCATCACTCTCGTTGTGTTGGATTGATGCAGTGGATTGGACTGAGGACCCAGACATTGACCTTGATTGTGATTGGGAAATTGATAACATTTTGGCATCAAGTCTTGGGGGTAACTTTTATTTAGAGGACTGCAAAGGGGGAGAATTGGCTGCAACCACTACTAGCGGTAATGGTCCTCTAATATCGGACTCTACATTACTTCTATAGGGTTCTGATCAGGTGTTAATTGTCCAAACAACATGCTCCAGTACCTTAGATGTAGATCAGCTTAGTTAAGCCTTGCACCAGCAGTGTTTTTGTCCCTTGGGGTTAGTTGAGCCTTGCACCAGCAGTGTTTTTGGCCCTTCAGGTTAGTTGAGCCTTGCACCAGCAGTGTTTTTGGCCATTGGAGTGAGTAGAGCCTTGCACCAGCAGTGTTTTTGGCCCTTGGAGTTAGTTGAGCCTTGCACCAGCAGTGTTTTTAGCCCTTGGAGTTAGTTGAGCCTTGCACCAGCAGTGTTTTTGGCCCTTGGAGTTAGTTGAGCCTTGCACCAGCAGTGTTTTTGGCCCTTGGAGTGAGTTGAGCCTTGCACCAGCAGTGTTTTTGGCCCTTGAACTGAGTAGAGCCTTGCACCAGCAGTGTTTTTGGCCCTTCAGGTTAGTTGAGCCTTGCACCAGCAGTGTTTTTGACCCTTGGAGTGAGTAGAGCCTTCCACTAGCAGTGTTTTTGGCCCTTCAGGTGAGTTGAGCCTTTAAACAGCAGTGTTTTTTTACCTTCAGGTGAGTTGAGCTATGAACCAGCAGTGTTTCATTTTTGGGCCCTTGGGGTGACTAGAGCCATGCAGCAGCAGTGCTTTATTTTTTGGCCCTTGGGGTGACCCTTATAAAATTAGATTTCAGGCCCTTGGGGGTGAGCTATAAAACATACATTTTCAGGAACTTGGGAGTAGTCCTAAAAAATTATTTTGCAGGCCCTTGAGGTGAAGACCTAAAAAATTGCATTGCAGGCCCTTGGGGGGTATCCATGAAACATTAATGAAGTTTTTTAAGAATTACATTAGGGTGATGGGGCTGGGGTTGGAGGAGGAGGATGAGTGAATTGGGTGCTGGCAGCCCCTCTCCAGTACCTGGACTGTGCACTGGATATCCAGCTGGATATCCATGTCCACGTCCTTGCCATGATTGGCAGGTTCATTGTATGTTTCTCACACTGAGAACAAGCTCTCCCTATCACTCCAAAACGAAAATGAGACGAAGATGGCTGATACTATTCTTATGAATCAGAGGTCACATGTTTTCGGCAGCCAATGGGTTTTTCATATTTTTTTTCAATGCCTACGTTGTCGTAGTTCCTGTCCCACCTCCACAGTTATTGGTGCAAAAAAAGCGCCAGGGAAGGTGGGAGGGGATACAAATTTTTACTGCGTTTGCCACGTGTTATTCGATTGGAATCGAATATATCGAACAGCCTGATATTCGACCGAATACCTATTCAATCGAACAGCGTTCGCTCATCTCTAAATACGAACACCGCGTTGAAAATGCCCTTACAGTGCGATTCCCCTCCCACTTTCCCTGACGCTTTTTCTGCACCAATAACAGTGCAGGGGAGGTGTGACAGGAACTATGACAATGGAGGCATTGATAAAACAAGGAAAACGCCATTGGCTGCCGAGGACATGTGACCTCAGATTCAAACGAACAGGCGGCATCAGCTCCGATTCATTCTGTGCTCGCACTTAGTTAGAGACAGACATCTGCTGAGGGCTAGTCAAAATAATGGAGTGGAGAGCAACCAATACTGGATATTTGCAATCCTTGACCGGTAGAGGGGAGGGCCAATCGCATTAATGACTGCCACAAGCAATTGGTACAAAACATGATGGAGATGTTTCCATCGAGTGTCACAGAGAGGACAGTTCCTCCATGAGGCGAACAAGTGCCGTCCGTTCCACACCCACAAGGGGTACACTGTCTAAGCTCTGGGACACGTTAATGGCACCCCCTCGCCAAACTCCCGCCACTGAGGGGTCTAGTGTCACCAGGCAGGAAAAGTATAGGCGCATGTTGCGGGAATACCTGTCCGACCACAGCCCTGTCCTCTCTGATCTCTCTGCGCCCTACACGTATTGGGTGTCGAAGTTGGACCTGTAGCTTGAACCCTATACGCCTTGGAGGTGCTGTCCTGTCCTGCCGCCAGTGTGCTATCTGAGATGGCTGTCAGCTGACAGTGCTGACCGGCTGACTTTCATCAAAATGAACAGCCAATGGATAGACCCATCATTTTCGTGCCTACCAGTGTCACGCACCCCAACATGAATTGTCATGTCTGCGCTCAACCTCTACAATTCCTCCTCCACCATCTGCGTTGCACAATTCTGATCCTTCTAGGCTCAATCCACCCTGATTTCCCCAAACTCTGCTGGTAAGAGGCTGAAGTCACCTAAAGGGCCTCAATCTCTGCTGGTAACTCAGCTTATGGGCCTCTAGCCTAATTTGGAAGGGCTCATGTTAAGGGCAAGGAAAGTGAATTTTGGAAGGTCTTACCACATCACACACAGACACATCCACAATGACAGTTCAGGGTGGGGACTGTTGGATTTCCCATTGCTTATTCCATCTGTGGTTGTCAAGGGCAACGTCATTTAAAGGGGTGCTTGTTAAGGTTTCATTAGAGTAAAATTTGGGTTTCTGTCCATCCAAGTGGGGAGGAAAAAAGGTTTCCAGGTATTTTATCACTTTCATAGTGGGTTTTTTGAGTGTCGAAAGTGTGTAGTTGATAGGCTGTGATGTTGGGGTAAAACTGTGACTTGGGCTTGTTAGATGCCCCCAGGCATGCTTCCCCTGCTGTCCCAGTTGCATTGCAGAGGTGTTGTCATCATTTGCTGAGGTGTCATAGTGGACTTGGTGACCCTCCTGAGTCGAACATTAGTTTCCGCCTAAACGAGTATTTTTCCCCATAGACTATAATGGGGTTCGATGTTCGATGGAACAATCGAGTATTGAGCGGCAAGTCGAATCGAACTTCGAACATTTCACTGTTCGCTCATCTCTAGTTGTCCATGCTCAAGCATAATGGCTGCGAGGGTGATGCCGATTGGTGGCGTTGTAACACCTAGAGGAACCAAACTGTCCACCACAAGTGTGAAAAAAAATAACTTTTGTCAAACTGACTCATGCATGGCTGACAAGGATGTTGAGTCTCCCCAGCTAATGCCAATGAATAGATCTTTCCGTCTCCCTGTATCATGTTCCATTTACTGTACTGCTATCCCTACACAGCCAGACATCATCTCCTGCAGATATAGCTGTCACTATGTATTACATGTATGACATTTTACAGGCATTAGATTCTGCTGATATCATTCCTGTACTTCATTGATCATTTAAGGATGAAGATGGTTAAGTCATTCCTCCTATTAATCATTTCCATATCTTACCTGACCTGACACAATGATTGGATTCACTATTCAAATCCTCCCGTCCGAGTATTCAAACATGGAAGCCATTGGCAGAACGTGAAGGCATTTCATATAGCAGACTGTGATACACTTTGCATCTTTCCACTTCGGCTGTCTATTCTGTATCTGTAATATCCAAGTCAAATAAAACATTTTTTCCTAACAAGCCACCGAGCTGCTTCTTGTGTTCCATAAAATCGAGAAAGTGAAGACATTTAATATTTCCAATTGATATAACATTGCAAGTATTCTAAGTACTAAGTTAGGCGGCTACAGACGACCATGGTGTGATCAGTGTGCTGTCCATGTATTTCACGGATAGCACACTGACCCATTCATTTCTATGGATCTGTACACATGACTGTTAACTTCATGGTCCTGTGTGTAGGCTGACAGTCCAGGCCACATAATATAGAGCAGGTCCTATTCCTGTCCTATTTTGTTGCCCTTGCTTCCGTGGTTCCTATTCATTTAATGAAAGGGGCCACAGAAACATGGCCAGTGTACGGGCAGTTCTCGGGTGACATCTATATGTTCCCCGTGCACCGGCCTTGCCTTTAATCCATGGCTGGCCAGCAGCACACAGTTGTCTGCCTTACTAAATTTACTATCATGGTTATGACACGTGGTGCATCTTTGGCACATTGTTGCACAATATAGTGTATCTTTAGCAAATCTAGTTTGGGCTCATATGTTTCAACTTATTAAACTGGTGAGTGTAGATTCTCACAATAAGGGACGGTCTTAAATGCACCAAAAAGGCAACCAAAGTTGAATTTTGGTTCAAGGTAAGCCAACTAAAAGTGGAATAAACGTAGACTAGACAGTTTAAAGATATACTGGATGTATTGTCCAGCATTAGCCACTGAGATAAATATGCGTGCTAATGCCCACAGTCGATGCCCACACCGATCGTGGGCATTAACCCTTCTGGCACCTTGTAAAGGCTCCCCGGCCTGTCTACAGTAACTTTATTTTGCAGGCTGCTCTAGGTTTTTGTAACAGTGAGGGTAAGTTCACACAGGGATTTTTGGAGGCCGCCTCAGGTTCCGGACCAAAAAACGGGTAGTCGCGGCTGAATGCCGGTGCACTGCAGTCGCGCACTCCGCTTCAGATTAGGCCCAATGAACGGGCCTAGTCCAGAGGAGGGAATGTGCATCTCACTTGACTGGCTCCCATTGATTTCAATGAGAACCGTCTTTTTGGTCAGGGTTTTGAAGCGGATACGGCCTCTAAATCCTGACCAAAAAACCGCTTGTGAACTTAGCCTAAGTATTTTAGAAAGTAGGCGGGGGGAAAGGGGGGGTAATCTTAGATTAGAATTTTCAATTTATTCCGGAAAACCCCTTCATCTGCCTATGAGTTGTTGTTTTTGGGGTTTTTTTTTTTAAGAAATTACATAACCTGTGATACACACATCTGAATATGTTTAGCTATGAGGACACATCTGTATAAAACCTCTAAAGCTTATTTTCAGGAATCAATAATGCTTAATAGATTTATTCCAGAGATGAATTTCTTTTTAGTCTTCATCCACTTCAAGATAGTTACAGTTACAGTAACCTGACCATATATCCAGGAAGAATAATTAGCAATAAAAATCAATCTATAACCCAAGTATTGGATATATTTGTATCAGTAAGAAGCAGTTAGATGACAGATTAGATCAGTAACCTTTAGTCTGTATGGGAGAGATTTGTTATGTACTAAATACGTTATTATAAAAAAGATGAACATTCTGTACAAATTGTACTTGGATACCAAGAAAATGCAAATTCTGTCCCAATCACATCTAGAGTATCGCATGTTGTGAGGCTTGCAAATAGTTTCTATATTTGACTTGTATAATGAAAGTTGTTTTCTGTCTTTCCACTGTAGGCAAATACATCTCAGTACTGACACAATCGTGTAAACTATCACACTCAGGCCATGTTTGATACCGTAATAAGTTGCTGCAATTTAGGACCTTTCTGTGTGACTTGTTTATTTGTATCTGGAAGTCAGACTCGCTTTTGACTTTTCATGTAAAGGTTCCCCTTCCCTGTCTATATTAGACTATAAAATGATCATTCTGGATAATTATTTCTTAGAACTGGTTCCTTTCCAGGGGCCACTGATTGGTTTCAGCATGGGATGCAAGGTATGGTGCCCGATGAACCGTGTGTGGGCACACGGCAGTACGTAGAAGGGAAGGAGCAACATTGGGTGATTGCAAAGCAGATTTTGCTGGAATAGTTTTCTGGTGCAATGTTTTATTTGTAGAGCCCCTACAGTACCAATACAATGGAAACCCAAAAGTGACCCCATTTTGTAAACTACACTCCTCATAGAATTTAGCAAGGGGGACGACAAGTATTTCGACCCCACAGCAATTTCACAGATTTTATTAATCCCCGCCTAACATCTGCCGTAATAGTATGGCGGATGCCAGGTGTTTAACTATGGCGGCCACCCGGGAGTCGGGTGGCTGCCATGGACACCTGGTGTCTGCTGTATCATACAGCAGCCATTTGCCAATGTTCACATTCAGTGCCCACACCAATGGTGGGCATTAACCCTTCTGGCACCTTGGTCAAAGCTGATCAAGGCGCCATTTTCCTGGTGGCGCATGGGCCCTGCCATTTTCCTGGTGGCGCATGGGCCCTGCCATTTTCCTGGTGGTGTATGGGCCCTGCCATTTTCCTGGTGGCGCATGATAGTATCCCAGGCGTGAATGCACAGCGGATGGTGAAGAGGGAATATGTAAGCTGTGAAGAGTACATTGTGAACACCAAATTTTTAACTATTTTATCACTAGCTCCTATGATTGGGGGAGTCACTCTGGGGGTCACTTCTGGTGTCTTTTTCTTTATAAGCTCTAAATCTGGGGTGTCCCCTGATATAAACTCACACAGCTTATACATTCCCTTCTTGCCAGTTGTGTTCTATTGATTTGGCGATTTTTGGAGATTTAGGTAGCCTTCACACGGAGTTTACGCTCTGCTCATTCTGAACGTAAACTCGTAAAACAGATCCCATTGATTTCTATGGGTGCTGGCATGTGTGTGCTCCCCATTGAAATCAATGGGAGGCTTTTTTTCCTATTGCTTTCAATGTGATATGCACGTATGATTGTCCAAAGTGCAGACATGGACAGGCTGGGCGTAATGATATCATGCTACTCGGTATACCCATGTCATTACTGAGACCCTATCACATGCCTCAGTTTTCAGCCTGGACACATGATGTCACAGTAGAGTGCTGAAGGAGGTCAAAAAAGAGGAAATGGAGGTTGAGTATAATTTTTTTTATTTTTTTATCTTTATTATGGACTGAGGCAGGGATTACTGTTAGCCACTCGCGAAGGCTAAGACAACCCCCTTCAATTATTAGCCCAGTATCCACCACCATCAGATGTACCAGGAAGAACACAGTAGGATCCAGTACTAGGATGATCACACATTGGTATTATTAAAATGTGGCCCTCCCCTCCATGGAAGTGATAATATGTGGCTACTTTATCACATCTGGTAAAAAGGAAATAAAAAGGGGGGCCCAATGTAATTTTTTTAATATTGTTTACGTTTTTGTTTTTTTTAAGAAATAAAAAAACAACATGGGATTATTATTATTAGTATTCATTTATATAGCACCATTAATTCCATGGTGCTTTACATTTGGGGGTTACATACAATTTGGGGGTTACATACAATACACAGAATATACAGGTACATATCATACTAACAATGACCAACTGGCACAGTGGGGTAGAGGGCCTGCCCGCGAGGGCTTACAATCTATGAGGAAAGGGGGTAGAGACAGAAGGAGAGGGGGAGACTGTACAGATGGCGGTGCGGTGATAGTGTTATTGGAGGTTGTAGGCCTTCCTGAATAGGTGAGTCTTCAGGGCCTTCTTGAAGCCTGTGATTGTGGGGTCAGTCTTATGTGTCGTGGTAAGGAGTTCCAGAGTATGGGGGATGAAGACGGTTGTGTGAGGAGTGGATGAGAGCAGAGCAGAGTAGGAGGTCATTGGAGGATCTGAGGTTACATGTGGGCAGGTAGCGGGAGATTAGGTTGGAGATATATGGAGGGGACAGGTTGTGGATGGCTTTGTATGTTAGCGTTAGTAGCTTGAACTCAATTCGCTGGGCTATAGGTAGCCAGTGGAGGGACTGGCAGAGGGGAGCAGCCGATGAGGATTGGGGGGGTGAGGTGGATTAAGCGAGCAGTGCAGTTTAAGGTGGACTGGAGGGGAGCGAGGGTGTTATCTGGGAGTCCATGGAGAAGGGTGTTGCAGTAGTCTAGGCAGGAGATTATGAGGGCCTGGACGAGCATCTTGGTAGTTTCCTGGGTTAAGGGGTCGAATTTGGTGGATGTTCTTGAGCTGGAGGTGGCAGGAGGTGTTGAGGGCTTGAATATGTGGCTTGAAGGATAGGTCAGAGTCCAGGGTTACCCCAAGGCATCGGGCCTGTGGGACAGGGGTAATTGTGGTTCCATTAACTTATAACTGATAGATGGGTCAGGTGGAGGGGCCATACAGGATGGGCTGAAGATGATAAACTCTGTTTTCTCCATGTTGAGTTTGAGAAAGCAGGAGGAGAGGAAGGAGGCTACGGCCGCTAAACAATCTGGAATTCTGGCCAGCAGGGAGGTAATGTCTGGTCCAGAGATGTAGATTTGGGTGTCATCGGCATAGCAGTGGTATTGAAAGCCATGATATTCTAGGAGTTGGCCCAGGCCAAGGGTGTAGATGGAGAACAGGAGGGGTTCTAGGACGGAACCCTGGGGGACACCTACAGAGAGAGGGCGTGGTGAGGAGGTGGTGTGCGAGTGGGAGACGCTGAATGTGTGGTCAGTGAGGTATGAGGAGATCCAGGAATGGGCCAGGTCTGCGATACCAAGGTATGAGAGAATTTCTAACAGGAGGGAGTGGTCAACTGTGTCAAAGGCAGAGGAGAGGTCGAGGAGGAGGAGGACAGAGTAGTGGCGCTTGGCTTTGGCGGTTAGCAGGTCGTTAGTGACTTTTGTTAGGACAGTTTCAGTGGAGTGCCGGGGTCTGAAGCCTGACTGAAGTCTGTCAAAGAGCAGGTTGGATGAGAAATAGGAGGAGAGTTCGGAGTGGACATGCTGCTCAAGAAGTTTTGAGGCGTACGGGAGCAGTGAGATGGGACGATAGTTGGCAGGAGAGGATGGGTCGAGGGACGGTTTCTTAAGTATAGGAGTGACAGTGGCGTGTTTGAAGGCTGAGGGGAAGGATCCATTGGTTAGGGATAGATTGAAGAGATGGTTTAGGGCTGGAGTAATGACATGGGATGGCTTTTATGGCTTTTCTCACCATTGTTCATTTTTGTATTGAAACTGAACCACCCCGATCTAAATAAATGCAAGACCTACAGACAATTAGATTTATTGAACATGATGAATACATAAAAACATCACTTTTTTTTACAACTTAAAATTTTTCATCACAAAATACATCTAGGGTCAGGGGATAATACACATCAGGGAGAGTGTGTGCCTACATAGGCAGTACAGAGACTTACAAGTCATTCCTGCTCTGCTAGGGATTCTGGGCGGCATACAGAGTGCACTGTTCTCCTAATTACATCCTGGAGAATAGATTTGCATAAAACACATCTAATGAATAACCAGATACCAGTGATAAGAATCCAAGCATATTTTCAGGATATATAATAGTGATTTCACAAGATACAAATTACATATATAAAAGCATATGGAACATATAGCATTCTCCACTATAATCTATTCATTGTAAGAACAAAATTTAAAGAATTTGAAGATTCTTTTTGTTTTAAATATTGAATATTTGTCCAAACTTATACGTTTTAAGTAGGAAAATGGAGCCACATTTTCTGTAACTTTTTCTGCAACTTTTTACTTCCTCGAAAAAACACAGGTAAGTCAAGGATATGCCAAACTGCAAATAACATAATAATTGTATTTGCCCACTTTTGATTACTTGTTTTTAGTAGACCGATAATTAAAATTGGTAAAATAAATTGAAGAAGATTAAGAACCAGTAGGAATATGAGAGTTCTCACTGCAGTAACATGAACGTCAACAGTCTCAGCTCTAAAATTGACAGCATTATTCTGCATTCGTTGCATGTGTCTGTACAGAGATACAATGGTGACCAAAACTGAAATAAAAAATATTAAAAAGCAACATGCATAAAATACATTGTACAATTGTAAGGAGAGAAATACAGTTAGCGGCGAACCACTTGTGTTAGTAGAATTGGAGTATAATTTTGACAAATCCTGGGCAACAGGACCACTTATAAGCAAAGAGGCAAAAACAGATAGAAGGAGGATCCAGGGGAACATCTTGGGGAATGTACCCTGAATAGAGATGTAGAGTTTGTGGTTGATATTCACAATCTTCAGGCAAAAGTGAATGGCGAGCCAGGTGGAGAAGAGCAAAGTACAGAAGTTTATAGACATATATGTAAGGTGACTGCTCAGCCATCCCAAACTGGAGATCACCTGGAGGCCATGTATCAGGACGGTGCACCTGCAGCTTACTTGATAGATTCTGTAGAAAAGGCTTAAGAGACCCAGTCCAGAGATGAGCTGATCACTTATATCAAGTCTTTTGTTCTTCATCCAGTCCAGAATATTCACAACTACTATGAACATGTATCCGGGGAAAGTGATCAACAAAGAAATACTTTCTACAGCCAGTATGCTGATGCTCAAAGCTGCTGCAATGCCAATGCCCATCTTAGTAACTTGTATAGAAAGATCAATCCGGTGACAATTTTCTCTGAAGAAGAGTTTCAGTCTGGCTCAGATATTATGGAGGAACAACATATAATTGAAATTTGTTGGGCGAAAGATGCAAATCACATGGTTTAAAACCTCCAAGCTTTCCGATCTTTATAAAATATTGCCATGCTTGAACGTTTGTATTATATTTGAATAGAATCCATCAGTACACCACTTAGTAAAATATCTACTGTGAGTAATAGAGAGAGTGAAGCCGAATAACCTAATAACAAGTATGGTATAATTTCATTGTAAGCCCTCGCGGGCAGGACCCTCTACCCCACTGTGCCAGTCGGTCACTGTTAGTATTATATCTACCTGTATATTCTGTGTATTGTATGTAACCCCCAAATGTAAAGCATCATGGAATTAATATAATAATGTAAAGCACCATGGAATTAATATAATAATGTAAAGCACCATGGAATTAATATAATAATGTAAAGCACCATGGAATTAATGGTGCTATAGAAATAAACAATAATTATTATTATTTGTAAAGACCATCAATAGTAAAGTAAATTGCTTAGATGAAAATAGAGGTTTCAGAACTGCTCTTTTTTATGTATGTGCTATGAAATATATACACATAGTAATGATGGAAGTTTTTTAAGGGCAGCCCTCATAACCCCTGAGCCAGCAGAGGGTGCACCTTATTAATGAAGATGATGAAGATGCTGCAAATACAACACATGGAATACAGATAAAAAGCAACAGTAGAATTTAAGGCTTAGTTCACTAGAGTAAAGGCTGTGATGATGAAAAACTTGTTCCTGGTGTCGCAGAGGATGCACTGCCTGGTCTCCTACTCACGACTGCCTTTAAGGTGCATTTGATTAGCAAGCATCCCCCAATCCACAAGTCATTCAACAAGTTTCCATGTTTCATGTCACACGCTGTCCTCCTTGCCAATAAGTATTTCTACTCTCAAGATGGCCTACAAGATTTTCAACTCATCTAGAGTTTGGTAATGGGCCATTAAATATGGAGCCATTCCCAGCCTGGTAAATGCCTGATGTCAAAGGGGTCACACTATGAGGGAACAATAAATTAAGGTGATCCTCCTCTATACTGGTGTTAGGATTGGGTCCCGCAGAGTTCCCGTCCAGCGCATAGTGCCACCTGCGGGCCAATCCAACCCTCGGCATCGTGCAGTGAAGTGTCTGGAGTCTAAGTCCAGCTTTCGGCCCACTGAGCATGCTCAGACATTTTGGAGCCGCTCAGAAGCTAAGTGCCATTGTTTCCCTACTGAGCATGCTCAGACATTTTGGAGCCGCTCAGAGGCTAAGTCCCATTTTGCCCATACTGAGCATGATTGGTGACATCATGGCCACCGCCTTGTTGGGCGGGGACTAGCTTTTATATGGTATGAGCCGACGCCCGCCCGGTGATCACACTTTGACTAAGTACCTTAAGATAGGAGGTTAGGGCCAGGTTCCAGTTAATGGTAGGAGCAGTCTCTAGGGATCTAGGTAGGATTCCTTGGCCCTGCCAGTGGGAATCAGTAGCCCATTTAACTGTCTACTCACTTTGTAGCTCCTAGCTGTTGCAGGAGCATGTTTTGTTGCTGACCTGGGGTGAAGATTAACCCTTGGCAGCCTTGCTGTTTCAGCTGTACTGTGCACCTGTCCAGTGAGGTTAACTGGCAGGGTGTTGTTGCAGCTTGTTCACATTGTGTACCGCGCCACATGACTGCCAGTGCAGTTTAACTGGTAGCACGCTATTCAGACTTAGAGCCGCCCATCTGGGCCTGTGGACCTCGCTGCAGTGTCTGTAGTTAAAGTTTATTATTTTTACATATATATATATATATATATATATATATATATATATATATATATATATATACACAGAACCGTAACAACTGGTAGCTTATGTAAAATAAAGACTTTTGCTAAACATATTGCTCTAGAAATGCTGCTTTGTTTTCCTGCTATGTGACCTTATTCCTCCCATTGTTTACACAGCGTTGCTATAACCATAGACCTATAGGACAAGTGATGGCACTCACTGCTTTGGCATCAGAACAATCGTTCAGCTAATTGCAGTTTGCTGATAAAGCGGAGTCTATCTCTATGTAAACACACAGATAACACACTGAGTCTGTTCTGTACAAGCATCTGCATATTATCTGATCTGCATAAGTGTCCTGTTCAGCAAGCTGGGAGGGGTGGAGAGAAATACAGGAAGTGAGAAGAAGAGTCTTCTGGAAAATCTGAAACAAGGAGATAGGAAAACCCCTTGAACAACTTATCCTATGGTTCAAACCATAGGTGCATCTTCATTCTGCCTTTAGGAACTCAAGATGTGTACCACCATGTAAAGTGACATAAGCATATAATACAACCCATGATGCAATATCAATATGTAACAATATGTAATGTAACAACAAACCATGCCACCGTAAAATTCTATACCTTGCTATGGAATATTGAGACAGGGCATTAAAGGGGTTGTCCCATCTCAAGGATCCTATCTATACTGGTAGCTTATGTAAATTGAAGCCTTTTTCTAAATATATTGCTTTATAAATTCTGCTTTCTTTGCCTGCAATGTGACCTTATTCCTCCCATTGTTTACACTGCATGCTATAACCACGGTCCTGGGAGATAGGACAAGTGGCGTCACTTACTCGGTACTCAGCAGGAAAATCCATTCAGTTAACTGCCCTTTGCTGATAAAGCCAAGTCTGTTATCTTCTAAGTTAACACACAGATAACATGGAATCCTTTCTATACAAGAATCTGCAGATTATCTGACCTGCAGAAGTGTTGTTTGTCCCATTCAGCAGGAGGGAGGGGGTGGGAGGGAGGGAAATACAGGAAGTGAGAAGCAGATACTGCACGCAGCCTGGCTGAGATGGGAGAACCCCTTTAAGTCTTCCCATGCGGCTAACCTAAAATTCAAGGTGCATATCTGCACCGCCACTGGTTAGATATTGATGGCTTTCATCAGTTTGCAAGTTTGCAAGTTGCCTGTCAGCCTGGACGACCCCTTTGAAGAGTAACAAAAAAACACAAAAAGTCCACAGCTCAAAAATATAAAGAACCAGCTCAACCTTAAGTGCACGAAAACCAACCCCCCTGGTAGGGGTTAAATAATCCAGATCCAAATGCAAAAAAGTCTTCAGCACAAAAGGTATTAAAATAAAACTTAGCTTTTAATGATGAAAAGCATTAAAATGAACACCAGATACAGAAATGAAAAAACATGTAAAAAGAAAAAAAACTTACAACATCAGTCCTGTATATGCATGTACGTGCAGCACCAAAAGCAGACAAGCCTGCGCGTTTCAGGACATCAGTCCCTTACTCATGGCAGTATGCCATGAGTAAGGGACAGATGTCCTGAAACGCATCGGCTTGTCTGCTTTTGGTGCTGCACGTACATTCATATACAACTAATGCCTTCACCTTGGGCAACTGGCCTGACTGAATTGGACTGCCCTTCCCCTTTTTAAGGAGGGAGGTTTCTCAGCCCGCTGCCCTAGTATCTTTTTACAAATGCACTGTGTGTGCTCAGGTTTAGCTAGCTTAGTTAGAATTTGGTTAGGCAGAATTCTTAGCTTAAGTTAGGAATGTATTATTGAACTTCAGTTGTTAGTGACCTGTGGTGTGCCTCAGTTGGTCAATGAGTCCATACTATCTATTTATTTGCAGTCTAGCACAGGAGTGCTGTCTAGACTGGTTTCCTTTGTGCAGCTGCTCTGAGCTACAGGCCTCTGTGATTATACAGAGCTAATTCGGTTGGTGTATTGGGCTGGCAGTGACGCTAACTGCCAGACCTCATTCACACCAGGGTGCTCCTGTGATTCAGAGCCTGGTAGGGCTCCACAGGGATTTTGTTTGTTAGTTTTTTTAATAAACCCAGCTGACCATAACATGGGGTCACAGTACATCTCCCCCAGATTCCTGACATGTGTGTGATCCAATGCGGGTCTGGAATAGATTTCAGCCCCAGGAATGGGATCTAGGCTCGCTACTGGGCCATAAAAGGCGAAGAGCCTACTCTTCAGGGCAGATCCTAGGAATGGGAGTAGGTGCTTGGGTCTGTCCTGGAGAGCTGAGTTTTAGTGAAACCAAGCTAGGACTTGTTGTGCTTTATTTGATCGTGTGGCCAGAAGTAAGCCACACATAGTTATCTTTATTGTGTACTAGCAGTTACCCGCGACTTCGTCTACGGGTTGGCGGTGGCGGTGAACTGCTTATATTTCTTGTTCCCCCATCTCTGTCCTCAGTTTGTTGTCCCCTCCTACCCGCGACTTCCTCCGCAGCCCCCCTGACCCTAGCGCCAACCACCTGCAGCGCGGCCCGTGGCCCCCCACGTCCCTTTCCTTGCGGCTGCGGCGGCCCCTCCTACAGGATGGTGGGTCGTGAGGCAATGACCTTGCTGCTGCACCTCAGCCCCCCCTCTTTCCCGCTACCTGCGTCCCCGGCCCTGCCCTTACCCACCACCCGCTCCCCCGGCCCCCTGCCCCCATATAGAGATTACAGTGACCTCCTATATCTCCCCCTTCCCCCCAGCACCAGCCACCCGTGACTCCGGTGACCGTAACCCCCCTCCCTTCCACATGTTCAATCTGGGCCCCCCCCCCCCTCTACGCACCCTCGTCCCTGTGGTACCATTTCCCCCCCAGAAGAACCCCTCTCTAACCACTACCACCTCCCCCCCATTACACACCACCTGTTGTAACTCCCCGCCTCCGCTAAGCAACCTGCCAATCAGTGTCCCCACAACACTTACCATGATGATGCCGGGGAGCTGTGTGTGTCGCGGCTGCAGCTTCAGCAGTCATGCGTGGTGTTAGCCGAGGCGTCTGTGTTCCCAGCCGCAGAGTACGGGGGTTACGTGCGGCTGGTCGTGTTTGGCCGGGTTCCGCTGCTGTATGGTATGCCGGCCTGAGGCAATGTGTGGCGGCCGGCATATGATGGGCGTATGGAACCATGCGCCCAGCCGCCATGTTCGTGACAGTGTGTGAAGAGAGTGGAGTAGTCTGGTGGGTGGAGCCGCGGATCCTCCCAGTGGTGGGGGTCGGTAAAGATGGCTGAGCTGGTGAGTGAAACAGGTCGGCTCCTGCAGGATGGTGAAGGTGAGTGTGAAAGTGCTGAAGTATATGTGAATGTGATTGTGTGGGGTTAGGGGCTAGGTTGTACAGAGGAATGTGAAGTTTAGGGGCTTGCTATGGGTCAAAGTGTGTGATTTTGCAGAGATGGTGCTGTGAGTTGGATGTTTGTGTGGGTCGTGGGAAAAACGTATATGCGTTATTGTGACGAAAAGTAGCCTACTGCGCAATCCAGTGTATTAGCTATGTTTGTGGAAAATTTGAGCCAAATCGGTGCAGCGGTTTTTCAGTGATTGAGAAACAAACATCCGAACATCCGAACATCCAAACATCCAAACACACAAACTCACAAACCCACAAACTCACAAACTTTCACATTTAGAATATTAATAGGATTAGTTAGAGCTCAAACGAGCAGGAGTTTTGTTTTCCCTTTTTGCCTGAAGTTAAGGCTATATTTTATATTGCTCATTTTTGCACCTGACATGAAGGTTTAAAAACCTGTTTGCACCACATTTTGTGTCCCTACCTGACTGGTTGGGTCCGCACCATTGCTGCTACCGAGCTACTTTCCTCACAGTGTGTATACACATAACCAGACCTACTTTACTATGCAACACCTATTGTTAGCTTATTCGCTTTACTCTCTCTTTCAGTCAAAACATACATTGTATTAAGTGGCGTACTAATAGATTTCATTCAAATACAAGCAAAACATTCAAGCCTTGGAGATCTCAGTTATATGTTGTTTGTCCATAATATCTGAGCCAGACTGAAGCTAATCTTCAAAGGAAATCGTCACTGGGTTGATCTATCTGTATAATTTACCAATATGGGCACTGACATTGCAGCAGCTTTGGACATCAGCATACTGGCTGTAGATAGTGTTTATTTGTTGATCACTTTCCCCGGATACATGTTCATACTCGTTGTGAATATTCTGGACTGGATGAAGAACAAAAGATTTGATATAAGTGATCAGCTCATCTGTGGACTTAGTTTCTTAAGCCTTAGTAACAGAATCTATCAAGTAAGCTACAGATGCACCGGTGTGATATATGGCTACGAGGTGTTTACTAGTTTGGGATGGCTGAGCATTCACGTTACGTATTTGTCTATAAACTTGTGCACTTTGCTCTTCTCCACATTGCTTGCCATTCACTTTTGCTTGAAGATTGTGAACATCAATCAAAACCTCTATATCTATGTTCAGCGCATGTTCCCCAAGATGTTCCCCTGGATCCTCCTTCCATCTGTTCTTGCTTCTTTACTCATAAGTGGTCCTGCTTCCCAGGAGATACTGAAACTGTTCTCAAATTCTACAGCCTTAATGGATCTGTATAATTCATCCCTAACCATATTTCTTCCATTAAAATTGTATTTTGCATTTTACGGATTTTGCTTTTTAATATTTTTTGTTCCCATTTTGGTCACCATTGTATCTCTGTACAGACACATGCAACGAATGCAGAATAATTCTAGCATTAGAGCCGAGACTGTTGACGCTCATGTCAATGCAGTGAAAACTCTTATATTCTTACTAATTCTTAATCTTCTTCAATTTATTTTACCAACTTTAATGTTGCTCTCCACCAAAGAAACACAGTGGATATACACATTTATTTTAGTATTTGCTATTTGGCATAGTCTTGACTTACCAATATTACTTCGAGGAAGCAGAAAGTTGCAGAAAAAGTTACATAAAATTTGGCTTCATTTTACTACTTAAATCTCATAAGTTTGGACAAAGGCTCATGGTTGGAGAAAAAATCTAGAAATGTTGTTGCATAACAATTGTGCTTACATTTATTAGATTATTGGGGGCTTCCACACAAGGAGAGGAGGCCATATGTTCCTTCTGATAATTTTATTCATTTCATTTGTACGGTGTGAAACTAATGGAGTGAAGATTTGTTTGGAATTTGATTTCTAGGTATTTGGTTCTTCACTAGATGTCCTTTGTAATGGAAGAATTAAAAAATTTATGTTATAATAAAAGTTATGCTTTAGTGTGCAGTAGTCAGCATAGTATGTCAATATATATTTTTTATCAGTGGGTCTAAGTTTTCTTCTGTTAGGGGTTGTACCATTTCATCAACAAAAAGCGAGCAAGGGTGAAAAATGCCATAAAAATGACATCATTACTAAACCCCTTCCCCTGGTGACATTTTGCGTTTTTCCAATTTTGACTCCCCATCTTCCAAACCTGTTAACTTTTTTTTTATTTTTCTCACAGAGCCATGTAAAGACTCCATGTTTGCTGGAAAAATTGTTGTTCATAATGGTATCATTTATTATTCTGTACCATGTACTGGGAAGCTGGGGAAAAAAATCAGAGTGGGGTAGAATTGGAGAAAAAGTGAATTTCTACGAACATTAGCCCTGTGCTCTGAGTACAACAGTGTCATATCCGGCGTGCTGCTTCCTCGATGTTTATTTCACCCCCCTTCTTCCAAATGAACGCCCCTCCTCATCTCTTCACTGTGTCACTAGCAGTCAGGGTTTCGGCGAGATGAATATATTATTAGAATAGTGACACCATCCCATAATACAGATAACTAGTGGTGAACTTGGCAGAGGAGGTAGGAAATGGAGTAACTCAAGGGCCGAGTACTGATTCCAATTGTGCAACATGGGATTAGAACCAGCCTGGAATCCCATAGTTTCTGGTATAACAAATCCTAGAAGGATGATTGGCTCCCTGGATGACCTATTTAATTATACAATAGACCATGCAATGTTTTTTCTATTTACTTTTCCAGGCTTCATCAATTGATGACCTATTCTTAAAATATATCATAAATAGAGATGAGCGAACAGTGTTCTATCGAACTCATGTTCGATCGGATATTAGGCTGTTCGGCATGTTCGAATCGAATCGAACACCGCGTGGTAAAGTGCGCCATTACTCGATTCCCCTCCCACCTTCCCTGGCGCCTTTTTTGCTCCAATAACAGCGCAGGGTAGGTGGGACAGGAACTACGACACCGGTGACGTTGAGAAAAGTAGGCAAAACCCATTGGCTGCCGAAAACATGTGACCTCTAATTTAAAAGAACAGCGACGCCCAGGTTCGCGTCATTCTGAGCTTGCAATTCACCGAGGACGGAGGTTTCCGTCCAGCTAGCTAGGGCTTAGATTCTGGGTAGGCAGGGACAGGCTAGGATAGGAAGGAGAAGACAACCAACAGCTCTTATAAGAGCTAAATTCCAGGGAGAAGCTTGTCAGTGTAACGTGGCACTGACGGGCTCAATCGCCGCAACCTAGCTTTCCCAGGATCCTGAATGGAATACACTGTCAGTGTATTCCCGTATACCCGATATATACCCCGATACCCGTTCCAACGGTGTGCCCCCCCACCTTCACCCCAGAAATACCCTGCAAGTCCCCTAGCAATAGAATTGGGGCTATATACACCCACAATTTTTACTACTGGTATACAGTGCCATTGTCTGACTGGGAATTCAAAGAATATATTGGGGTTATAAATACCCTCATTTCTTGCTACTGCCATATAGTGCCAGTTTCTGACTGGTAATTCAAAGAATATATTGGGGTTACGTGCACCCACAATTTTTACTACTGGTATACAGTGCCATTGTCTGACTGGGAATTCAAAGAATATATTGGGAATACAAATACCCTCATTTCTTGCTACTGCCATATAGTGCCAGTGTCTGACTGGGAATTCAAAGAATATATTGGGGTTACGTGCACCCACAATTTTTACTACTGGTATACAGTGCCATTGTCTGACTGGGAATTCAAAGAATATATTGGGAATACAAATACCCTCATTTCTTGCTACTGCCATATAGTGCCAGTTTCTGACTGGTAATTCAAAGAATATATTGGGGTTACGTGCACCCACAATTTTTACTACTGGTATACAGTGCCATTGTCTGACTGGGAATTCAAAGAATATATTGGGAATACAAATACCCTCATTTCTTGCTACTGCCATATAGTGCCAGTGTCTGACTGGGAATTCAAAGAATATATTGGGGTTACGTGCACCCACAATTTTTACTACTGGTATACAGTGCCATTGTCTGACTGGGAATTCAAAGAATATATTGGGGTTATAAATACCCTCATTTCTTGCTACTGCCATATAGTGCCAGTGTCTGACTGGGAAATCAAAGAATATATTGGGGTTACGTGCACCCACAATTTTTACTACTGGTATACAGTGCCATTGTCTGACTGGGAATTCAAAGAATATATTGGGAATACAAATACCCTCATTTCTTGCTACTGCCATATAGTGCCAGTGTCTGACTGGGAATTCAAAGAATATATTGGGGTTACGTGCACCCACAATTTTTACTACTGGTATACAGTGCCATTGTCTGACTGGGAATTCAAAGAATATATTGGGAATACAAATACCCTCATTTCTTGCTACTGCCATATAGTGCCAGTGTCTGACTGGGAATTCAAAGAATATATTGGGGTTACGTGCACCCACAATTTTTACTACTGGTATACAGTGCCATTGTCTGACTGGGAATTCAAAGAATATATTGGGGTTATAAATACCCTCATTTCTTGCTACTGCCATATAGTGCCAGTTTCTGACTGGTAATTCAAAGAATATATTGGGGTTACGTGCACCCACAATTTTTACTACTGGTATACAGTGCCATTGTCTGACTGGGAATTCAAAGAATATATTGGGAATACAAATACCCTCATTTCTTGCTACTGCCATATAGTGCCAGTGTCTGACTGGGAATTCAAAGAATATATTGGGGTTACGTGCACCCACAATTTTTACTACTGGTATACAGTGCCATTGTCTGACTGGGAATTCAAAGAATATATTGGGAATACAAATACCCTCATTTCTTGCTACTGACATATAGTGCCAGTGTCTGACTGGTAATTCAAAGAATATATTGGGGTTACGTGCACCCACAATTTTTACTACTGGTATACAGTGCCATTGTCTGACTGGGAATTCAAAGAATATATTGGGAATACAAATACCCTCATTTCTTGCTACTGCCATATAGTGCCAGTGTCTGACTGGTAATTCACAGAATATATTGGGGTTACGTGCACCCACAATTTTTACTACTGGTATACAGTGCCATTGTCTGACTGGGAATTCAAAGAATATATTGGGAATACAAATACCCTCATTTCTTGCTACTGCCATATAGTGCCAGTGTCTGACTGGGAATTCAAAGAATATATTGGGGTTACGTGCACCCACAATTTTTACTACTGGTATACAGTGCCATTGTCTGACTGGGAATTCAAAGAATATATTGGGAATACAAATACCCTCATTTCTTGCTACTGCCATATAGTGCCAGTGTCTGACTGGGAATTCAAAGAATATATTGGGGTTACGTGCACCCACAATTTTTACTACTGGTATACAGTGCCATTGTCTGACTGGGAATTCAAAGAATATATTGGGGTTATAAATACCCTCATTTCTTGCTACTGCCATATAGTGCCAGTTTCTGACTGGTAATTCAAAGAATATATTGGGGTTACGTGCACCCACAATTTTTACTACTGGTATACAGTGCCATTGTCTGACTGGGAATTCAAAGAATATATTGGGAATACAAATACCCTCATTTCTTGCTACTGCCATATAGTGCCAGTGTCTGACTGGGAATTCAAAGAATATATTGGGGTTACGTGCACCCACAATTTTTACTACTGGTATACAGTGCCATTGTCTGACTGGGAATTCAAAGAATATATTGGGAATACAAATACCCTCATTTCTTGCTACTGCCATATAGTGCCAGTGTCTGACTGGTAATTCAAAGAATATATTGGGGTTACGTGCACCCACAATTTTTACTACTGGTATACAGTGCCATTGTCTGACTGGGAATTCAAAGAATATATTGGGGTTATAAATACCCTCATTTCTTGCTACTGCCATATAGTGCCAGTTTCTGACTGGGAATTCAAAGAATATATTGGGGTTACGTGCACCCACAATTTTTACTACTGGTATACAGTGCCAATTTCTAACTAGGAATTCAAAATGCGCAAGGCTCCCGGAAAGGGACGTGGACGAGGCCGTGGGCGAGGTCGGGGGAATAGTTCTGGGGAGCAAGGTAGCAGTGAAGCCACAGGGCGTCCCGTGCCTACTCCTGTGGGGCAGCAAGCATTGCGCCACTCCACAGTGCCAGGGTTGCTTGCCACATTAACTAAACTGCAGGGTACAAACCTTAGTAGGCCCGAGAACCAGGAACAGGTCTTGCAATGGCTGTCAGAGAACGCTTACAGCACATTGTCCAGCAGCCAGTCAGACTCTGCCTCCTCTCCTCCTATTACCCAACAGTCTTGTCTTCCTTCCTCCCAAAATTCCGAAGCTTTACAGAACAATAACCCAAACTGTCCCTGCTCCCCAGAGCTGTTCTCCGCTCCTTTCATTGTCCCTCAACCTGCCTCTCCACGTCACGATTCCACGAACCTAACAGAGGAGCATCTGTGTCCAGATGCTCAAACACTAGAGTCTCCTCCATCTCCGTTCGATTTGGTGGTGGATGACCAGCAACCCACCCTCATCGACGATGATGTGACGCAGGGCATCCAGTTGACCGGCGCATTGTGCGGGAGGAGGAGATGAGACAGGAGTTGGAAGAGGAAGTGGTGGATGATGAGGACACTGACCCGACCTGGACAGGGGGGATGTCAAGCGGGGAAAGTAGTGTGGATGTTGAGGCAGGTGCAGCACCAAAAAGGGTAGCTAGAGGCAGAGGCAGAGGTCAGCAGCTTAGGCGAAGCCAGGCCACACCCGGAATCTCCCAAGATGTTCCAGTTCGTACCCAGCCCCGAAAAACTCCCACCTCGAGGGCACGTTTCTCGAAGGTGTGGAGTTTTTTCAAGGAATGCGCCGAGGACAGATATAGTGTTGTCTGCACAATTTGCCTCTCGAAATTGATTAGGGGCTCTGAGAAGAGCAACCTGTCCACCACTTCAATGCACCGTCATTTGGAATCCAAGCACTGGAATCAGTGGCAGGCAGCAACGGCAGGACAAAGGCCGCCTGCCGTTCACGCCACTGCCACTGCCTCTGCCACTGCCTCTGCCTCTGCCACTGCCACTGCTGACTGTGCTGGCGATGCACTCCAGAGGACGAGCCAGGACACCACTTCATCTGCCTCCGCCACTTTGTTGACTTCTACCTCATCCTCCCCTGGTCCTGTCTTATCTCCTTCTCCTGCACCATCAAAGGCACCATCAGGCGTTTCTTTACAACAACCCACCATCTCTCAGACATTGGAGCGGCGGCAGAAATACACTGCTAACCACCCACACGCGCAAGCCTTGAACGCCAACATCGCTAAACTGCTGGCCCAGGAGATGTTGGCGTTCCGGCTTGTTGAAACTCCCGCCTTCCTGGACCTGATGGCAACTGCGGCACCTCGCTATGCCGTCCCTAGCCGTCACTACTTCTCCCGGTGTGCCGTCCCCGCCTTGCACCAGCACGTGTCACTCAACATCAGGCGGGCCCTTAGTTCCGCGCTTTGCACAAAGGTCCACTTGACCACCGACGCGTGGACAAGTGCATGCGGACAGGGACGCTACATTTCACTGACGGCACACTGGGTGAATGTAGTTGAGGCTGGGACTGCTTCCCAAACTGGCCCGGTGTACCTCGTCTCCCCGCCTAACATTCCTGGCAGGGACACGAGAAGAACACCCCCCTCCTCCTCCTCCTCTACCGCCTCCTCCTCCGCCACCGCCTCCTCCTCTGCCACCGCCTCCTCCTCCGCTGTTAGATTGACCCCAGCTACGAGTTGGAAACGTTGCAGCACTGGCGTTGGTAGACGTCAGCAGGCTGTGCTGAAGCTGATCAGCTTGGGGGACAGACAGCACACTGCCTCCGAGGTGAGGGATGCCCTCCTCGATGAGACGGCAATATGGTTTGAGCCGCTGCACCTGGGCCCAGGCATGGTCGTTTGTGATAACGGCCGGAACCTGGTAGCAGCTCTGGAGCTTGCCAGACTCCAACATGTTCCATGCCTGGCCCACGTCTTCAACCTAGTGGTGCAACGTTTCCTAAAGAGCTACCCCAATGTTCCAGAGCTACTGGTGAAAGTGCGGCGCATGTGCGCCCACTTTCGCAAGTCGACAGTAGCCGCTGCTAGCTTAAAATCTCTCCAGCAACGCCTGCATGTGCCACAACACCGGCTTTTGTGCGACGTCCCCACACGCTGGAACTCAACGTTTCAGATGTTGAATAGAGTGGTTGAGCAGCAGAGACCTTTGATGGAATACCAGCTACAAAACCCTAGGGTGCCACAAAGTCAGCTGCCTCAGTTTCACATCCATGAGTGGCCATGGATGAGAGACCTTTGTGACATCCTACGGGTCTTTGAGGAGTCCACAAGGAGGGTGAGCTCTGAGGATGCGATGGTGAGCCTTACAATCCCGCTCTTGTGTGTTCTGAGAGAATCCCTGATTGACATCAGGGATAACTCAGATCACACAGAGGAGTTAGGGATAGCATCCGATCCGTCACAGCTGGAGAGTAGGTCCACACATCTGTCCGCTTCACTGCGTTTAATGGAGGAGGAGGAGGAGGAGGAGGAGGAAGAAGAGTTGTCCGATGATGTGATGGTGATACAGGAGGCTTCCGGGCAACTTCGAATCGTCCCATTGTTGCAGCGCGGATGGGTAGACATGGAGGATGAGGAGGAAATGGAGATTGAACTTTCCGGTGGGGCCAGAGGAGTCATGCCAACTAACACTGTGGCAGACATGGCTGAGTTCATGTTGGGGTGCTTTACAACCGACAAGCGTATTGTCAAAATCATGGAGGACAACCAGTACTGGATCTTTGCTATCCTTGACCCCCGGTATAAAAACAACATCTCGTCTTTTATTCCGGTAGAGGGGAGGGCCAATCGCATCAATGCTTGCCACAGGCAATTGGTGCAGAATATGATGGAGATGTTTCCAGCATGTGACGTTGGCGGCAGGGAGGGCAGTTCCTCCAGTAGGCAACCAAGTTCTCACCGGTCCACACAAACGAGGGGCACACTGTCTAAGGTCTGGGACACCTTGATGGCACCCCCTCGCCAAAGTGCCGCCACGGAGGGTCCTAGTGTCACCAGGCGTGAGAAGTATAGGCGCATGTTGCGGGAATACCTTTCCGACCACAGCCCTGTCCTCTCCGACCCCTCTGCGCCCTACACGTATTGGGTGTCGAAGTTGGACCTGTGGCTTGAACTTGCCCTATATGCCTTGGAGGTGCTGTCCTGTCCTGCCGCCAGCGTCCTATCTGAGAGGGTGTTCAGTGCAGCCGGTGGCATCATCACTGACAAGCGCACCCGTCTGTCAGCTGAGAGTGCCGACCGGCTCACTTTGATAAAAATGAACCACCACTGGATAGAGCCTTCATTTTTGTGCCCACCTGTGTAAAGCACCCCAACATGAAACTCCATGTCTGTACTCAACCTCTCCAATTCCTCCGCATCCTCATACTCATCCACCATAAGCGTTGCACAATTCTGCTAATACTAGGCTCCCTCCAACATGATTTCCCCCAACTCTGCTGGTTAGAGGCTCCCTCCACCCTGATTTCCACCAACTCTGCTGGTTAGAGGCTCCCTCCACCCTGCTTTCCCACAACTCTGCTGGTTAGAGGCTCCCTCCACCATGAATTTGCCCAAACTGGGCTGGTTAGAGGCTCCCTCCACCATGAATTGGTCCAAACTGGGTTTTTTAGAGGCTCCCTCCACCATGAATTGGTCCAAACTGGGGTTTTTAGAGGCTCCCTCCACCATGAATTGGTCCAAACTGGGCTGTTTAGCGGCTCCCTCCACCATTAATTGGTCCAAACTGGGCTGGTTAGAGGCTCCCTCCACCATGAATTTGCCCAAACTGGGCTGTTTAGAGGCTCCCTCCACCATGAATTTGCCCAAACTGGGCTGGTTAGAGGCTCCCTCCACCATGAATTGGTCCAAACTGGGCTGTTTAGAGGCTCCCTCCACCATTAATTGGTCCAAACTGGGCTGGTTAGAGGCTCCCTCCACCATGAATTTCCCAAAACTTGGCTGTTTAAAGGCTCCCTCCACCATTAATTGGTCCAAACTGGGCTGGTTAGAGGCTCCCTCCACCATTAATTGGTCCAAACTGGGCTGGTTAGAGGCTCCCTCCACCATGAATTTGCCCAAACTGGGCTGTTTAGAGGCTCCCTCCACCATGAATTGGTCCAAACTGGGTTTTTTAGAGGCTCCCTCCACCATGAATTGGTCCAAACTGGGCTGTTTAGAGGCTCCCTCCACCATGAATTTGCCCAAACTGGGCTGTTTAGCGGCTCCCTCCACCATTAATTGGTCCACACTGGGCTGGTTAGAGGCTCCCTCCACCATGAATTTGCCCAAACTAGGCTGTTTAGAGGCTCCCTCCACCATGAATTTGCCCAAACTGGGCTGGTTAGAGGCTCCCTCCACCATGAATTGGTCCAAACTGGGGTTTTTAGAGGCTCCCTCCACCATGAATTGGTCCAAACTTGGCTGTTTAGAGTCTCCCTCCACCATGAATTGGTCCAAACTGGGGTGGTTAGAGGCTCCCTCCACCATTAATTGGTCCAAACTGGGCTGGTTAGAGGCTCCCTCCACCATTAATTGGTCCAAACTGGGCTGGTTAGAGGCTCCCTCCACCATTAATTGGTCCAAACTGGGCTGGTTAGAGGCTCCCTCCACCATGAATTTGCCCAAACTGGGCTGTTTAGAGGCTCCCTCCACCATGAATTGGTCCAAACTGGGTTTTTTAGAGGCTCCCTCCACCATGAATTGGTCCAAACTGGGCTGTTTAGAGGCTCCCTCCACCATGAATTTGCCCAAACTGGGCTGTTTAGCGGCTCCCTCCACCATTAATTGGTCCAAACTGGGCTGGTTAGAGGCTCCCTCCACCATGAATTTGCCCAAACTGGGCTGTTTAGAGGCTCCCTCCACCATGAATTGGTCCAAACTGGGTTTTTTAGAGGCTCCCTCCACCATGAATTGGTCCAAACTTGGCTGTTTAGAGGCTCCCTCCACCATGAATTGGTCCAAACTGGGGTGGTTAGAGGCTCCCTCCACCATTAATTGGTCCAAACTGGGCTGGTTAGAGGCTCCCTCCACCATTAATTGGTCCAAACTGGGCTGGTTAGAGGCTCCCTCCACCATGAATTTGCCCAAACTGGGCTGTTTAGAGGCTCCCTCCACCATGAATTGGTCCAAACTGGGTTTTTTAGAGGCTCCCTCCACCATGAATTGGTCCAAACTGGGCTGTTTAGAGGCTCCCTCCACCATGAATTTGCCCAAACTGGGCTGGTTAGAGGCTCCCTCCACCATGAATTGGTCCAAACTGGGGTTTTTAGAGGCTCCCTCCACCATGAATTGGTCCAAACTTGGCTGTTTAGAGGTTCCCTCCACCATGAATTGGTCCAAACTGGGGTGGTTAGAGGCTCCCTCCACCATTAATTGGTCCAAACTGGGCTGGTTAGAGGCTCCCTCCACCATTAATTGGTCCAAACTGGGCTGGTTAGAGGCTCCCTCCACCATTAATTGGTCCAAACTGGGCTGGTTAGAGGCTCCCTCCACCATGAATTTGCCCAAACTGGGCTGTTTAGAGGCTCCCTCCACCATGAATTGGTCCAAACTGGGTTTTTTAGAGGCTCCCTCCACCATGAATTGGTCCAAACTGGGCTGTTTAGAGGCTCCCTCCACCATGAATTTGCCCAAACTGGGCTGTTTAGCGGCTCCCTCCACCATTAATTGGTCCAAACTGGGCTGGTTAGAGGCTCCCTCCACCATTAATTGGTCCAAACTGGGCTGGTTAGAGGCTCCCTCCACCATTAATTGGTCCAAACTGGGCTGGTTAGAGGCTCCCTCCACCATTAATTGGTCCAAACTGGGCTGGTTAGAGACTCCCTCCACCATGAATTTGCCCAAACTGGGCTGTTTAGAGGCTCCCTCCACCATGAATTGGTCCAAACTGGGGTTTTTAGAGGCTCCCTCCACCATGAATTGGTCCAAACTTGGCTGTTTAGAGGCTCCCTCCACCATGAATTGGTCCAAACTGGGGTGGTTAGAGGCTCCCTCCACCATTAATTGGTCCAAACTGGGCTGGTTAGAGGCTCCCTCCACCATTAATTGGTCCAAACTGGGCTGGTTAGAGGCTCCCTCCACCATTAATTGGTCCAAACTGGGCTGGTTAGAGGCTCCCTCCACCATGAATTTGCCCAAACTGGGCTGTTTAGAGGCTCCCTCCACCATGAATTGGTCCAAACTGGGTTTTTTAGAGGCTCCCTCCACCATGAGTTGGTCCAAACTGGGTTTTTTAGAGGCTCCCTCCACCATGAGTTGGTCCAAACTGGGCTGTTTAGAGGCTCCCTCCACCATGAATTTGCCCAAACTGGGCTGTTTAGCGGCTCCCTCCACCATTAATTGGTCCAAACTGGGCTGGTTAGAGGCTCCCTCCACCATGAATTTGCCCAAACTGGGCTGTTTAGAGGCTCCCTCCACCATGAATTTGCCCAAAGTGGGCTGGTTAGAGGCTCCCTCCACCATGAATTGGTCCAAACTGGGGTTTTTAGAGGCTCCCTCCACCATGAATTGGTCCAAACTTGGCTGTTTAGAGGCTCCCTCCACCATGAATTGGTCCAAACTGGGGTGGTTAGAGGCTCCCTCCACCATTAATTGGTCCAAACTGGGCTGGTTAGAGGCTCCCTCCACCATTAATTGGTCCAAACTGGGCTGGTTAGAGGCTCCCCCCACCATTAATTGGTCCAAACTGGGCTGGTTAGAGGCTCCCTCCACCATTAATTGGTCCAAACTGGGCTGGTTAGAGGCTCCCTCCACCATGAATTTGCCCAAACTGGGCTGTTTAGAGGCTCCCTCCACCATGAATTGGTCCAAACTGGGGTTTTTAGAGGCTCCCTCCACCATGAATTGGTCCAAACTTGGCTGTTTAGAGGCTCCCTCCACCATGAATTGGTCCAAACTGGGGTGGTTAGAGGCTCCCTCCACCATTAATTGGTCCAAACTGGGCTGGTTAGAGGCTCCCTCCACCATTAATTGGTCCAAACTGGGCTGGTTAGAGGCTCCCTCCACCATTAATTGGTCCAAACTGGGCTGTTTAGAGGCTCCCTCCACCATGAATTTGCCCAAACTGGGCTGTTTAGAGGCTCCCTCCACCATGAATTGGTCCAAACTGGGTTTTTTAGAGGCTCCCTCCACCATGAATTGGTCCAAACTGGGCTGTTTAGAGGCTCCCTCCACCATGAATTTGCCCAAACTGGGCTGGTTAGAGGCTCCCTCCACCATGAATTTGCCCAAACTGGGCTGGTTAGAGGCTCCCTCCACCATGAATTGGTCCAAACTGGGTTTTTTAGAGGCTCCCTCCACCATGAATTTGCCCACACTGGGCTGGTTAGAGGCTCCCTCCACCATGAATTGGTCCAAACTGGGGTTTTTAGAGGCTCCCTCCACCATGAATTTGCCCAAACTCTGCTGGTTAGAGGCTCAATCCACCCTGATTTTCAAAACAAATGTTGGTGCCAACCTCAACTTACTACAAGGGCCAAATTCACTGCTGGTGACAAGCTCTCCTCACTGCAAGTGCCAAATACACATGTTTCAAGGTGTTTTCCTACTGTCAGAGAGGTGGTATTGAGTGTGTAAAGTGTGTAGTTGTTAGGCTGTGATGTTGGGGTAATAGAGGGTCTTTGGTGTGTTAGATGCCCCCAGACATGCTTCCCCTGCTGTCCCAGTGTCATTCCAGAGGTGTTGGCATCATTTCCTGGGGTGTCATAGTGGACTTGGTGACCCTCCAGACACGGATTTGGGTTTCCCCCTTAACGAGTATCTGTTCCCCATAGACTATAATGGGGTTCGAAACCCATTCGAACACACGAACATTGAGCGGCTGTTCGAATCGAATTTCGAACCTCGAACATTTTAGTGTTCGCTCATCTCTAATCATAAACTGAAAATCAGCAGGGGTCCGGTACCCTAGTGCCCTGCTGAAAATTTGTTCGACGCCATGTGACATAGCTTAGCTATGCAACACATATGAGTTGCTTATTTGGCTTTGTTCTCTCTTTCTGTCAAAACCTAGATGGTATTAAATTACTTTTATTCAAATACAGGCAAAACATTCAAGCCAAGGAAATTTTAAGCTGCAATTCAATTTGCATCTTTTCCCCTATGGATATCAGTTATATGTTGCATCTCCATAATATCTGAGCCAGATCAGAACTATTCTTTAAGGAAAACTGTCACTACTTTCATCAATCACTATAACTTACTAATATGGGCACTGACATTGCAAAAACTTTGGACATCAGCATACTGGCTGTAGATAGTGTTTATTTGTTTTTTGGTCCCAATTGTATCTCTGTACAGACACATGCAACAAATGCAGAATAATTCTAGTCAATTTAGAGCAGAGACTGTTGACGCTCATGTTACCGCAGTGAAAACTCTTATATTCTTACTAATTCTTAATCTTCTTCAATTTATTTTACCAATTTTAATTATGCTAAAAAAAAAGTGAGCTAAAGTGGCTGAATGCAATCATTTTGGTATTTGCTATTTGCCATACTCTTGACTTACCAATGTTAATTCGAGGAAGCAGAAAGTTGCAGAAAAAGTTACAGAAAATGTGGCTTCATGTTACTACTTTATACTCATGTTTAGGCAGGGCTCATGGCTTGCAAAAATTCTGCATATTTTGTTGCATAACAATAGTGCTGATGTATTATATTGTTAGTAGAGATGAGCGAACAGTGTTCTATCGAACTCATGTTCGATCGGATATTAGGCTGTTCGGCATGTTCGAATCGAATCGAACACCGCGTGGTAAAGTGCGCCATTACTCGATTCCCCTCCCACCTTCCCTGGCGCCTTTTTTGCTCCAATAACAGCGCAGGGTAGGTGGGACAGGAACTACGACACCGGTGACGTTGAAAAAAGTAGGCAAAACCCATTGGCTGCCGAAAACATGTGACCTCTAATTTAAAAGAACAGCGACGCCCAGCTTCGCGTCATTCTGAGCTTGCAATTCACCGGGGACGGAGGTTTCCGTCCAGTTAGCTAGGGCTTAGCTTCTGGGTAGGCAGGGACAGGCTAGGATAGGAAGGAGAAGACAACCAACAGCTCTTGTAAGAGCTAAATTCCAGGGAGAAGCTTGTCAGTGTAACGTGGCACTGACGGGCTCAATCGCCGCAACCCAGCTTTCCCAGGATCCTGAATGGAATACACTGTCAGTGTATTCCCGTATACCCGATATATACCCCGATACCCGTTCCAACGGTGTGCCCCCCCACCTTCACCCCAGAAATACCCTGCAAGTCCCCTAGCAATAGAATTGGGGCTATATACACCCACAATTTTTACTACTGGTATACAGTGCCATTGTCTGACTGGGAATTCAAAGAGTATATTGGGAATACAAATACCCTCATTTCTTGCTACTGCCATATAGTGCCAGTTTCTGACTGGGAATTCAAAGAATATATTGGGGTTACGTGCACCCACAATTTTTACTACTGGTATACAGTGCCATTGTCTGACTGGGAATTCAAAGAGTATATTGGGAATACAAATACCCTCATTTCTTGCTACTGCCATATAGTGCCAGTTTCTGACTGGGAATTCAAAGAATATATTGGGGTTACGTGCACCCACAATTTTTACTACTGGTATACAGTGCCATTGTCTGACTGGGAATTCAAAGAGTATATTGGGAATACAAATACCCTCATTTCTTGCTACTGCCATATAGTGCCAGTTTCTGACTGGGAATTCAAAGAATATATTGGGGTTACGTGCACCCACAATTTTTACTACTGGTATACAGTGCCATTGTCTGACTGGGAATTCAAAGAATATATTGGGGTTATAAATACCCTCATTTCTTGCTACTGCCATATAGTGCCAGTTTCTGACTGGTAATTCAAAGAATATATTGGGGTTACGTGCACCCACAATTTTTACTACTGGTATACAGTGCCATTGTCTGACTGGGAATTCAAAGAGTATATTGGGAATACAAATACCCTCATTTCTTGCTACTGCCATATAGTGCCAGTTTCTGACTGGGAATTCAAAGAATATATTGGGGTTACGTGCACCCACAATTTTTACTACTGGTATACAGTGCCATTGTCTGACTGGGAATTCAAAGAATATATTGGGGTTATAAATACCCTCATTTCTTGCTACTGCCATATAGTGCCAGTTTCTGACTGGTAATTCAAAGAGTATATTGGGGTTACGTGCACCCACAATTTTTACTACTGGTATACAGTGCCATTGTCTGACTGGGAATTCAAAGAGTATATTGGGAATACAAATACCCTCATTTCTTGCTACTGCCATATAGTGCCAGTTTCTGACTGGGAATTCAAAGAATATATTGGGGTTACGTGCACCCACAATTTTTACTACTGGTATACAGTGCCATTGTCTGACTGGGAATTCAAAGAATATATTGGGGTTATAAATACCCTCATTTCTTGCTACTGCCATATAGTGCCAGTTTCTGACTGGTAATTCAAAGAATATATTGGGGTTACGTGCACCCACAATTTTTACTACTGGTATACAGTGCCATTGTCTGACTGGGAATTCAAAAAATATATTGGGGTTATAAATACCCTCATTTCTTGCTACTGCCATATAGTGCCAGTTTCTGACTGGTAATTCAAAGAATATATTGGGGTTACGTGCACCCACAATTTTTACTACTGGTATACAGTGCCATTGTCTGACTGGGAATTCAAAGAGTATATTGGGAATACAAATACCCTCATTTCTTGCTACTGCCATATAGTGCCAGTTTCTGACTGGGAATTCAAAGAATATATTGGGGTTACGTGCACCCACAATTTTTACTACTGGTATACAGTGCCAATTTCTAACTAGGAATTCAAAATGCGCAAGGCTCCCGGAAAGGGACGTGGACGAGGCCGTGGGCGAGGTCGGGGGAATGGTTCTGGGGAGCAAGGTAGCAGTGAAGCCACAGGGCGTCCCGTGCCTACTCCTGTGGGGCAGCAAGCATTGCGCCACTCCACAGTGCCAGGGTTGCTTGCCACATTAACTAAACTGCAGGGTACAAACCTTAGTAGGCCCGAGAACCAGGAACAGGTCTTGCAATGGCTGTCAGAGAACGCTTACAGCACATTGTCCAGCAGCCAGTCAGACTCTGCCTCCTCTCCTCCTATTACCCAACAGTCTTGTCTTCCTTCCTCCCAAAATTCCGAAGCTTTACAGAACAATAACCCAAACTGTCCCTGCTCCCCAGAGCTGTTCTCCGCTCCTTTCATTGTCCCTCAACCTGCCTCTCCACGTCACGATTCCACGAACCTAACAGAGGAGCATCTGTGTCCAGATGCTCAAACACTAGAGTCTCCTCCATCTCCGTTCGATTTGGTGGTGGATGACCAGCAACCCACCCTCATCGACGATGATGTGACGCAGTTGCCGTCAGGGCATCCAGTTGACCGGCGCATTGTGCGGGAGGAGGAGATGAGACAGGAGTTGGAAGAGGAAGTGGTGGATGATGAGGACACTGACCCGACCTGGACAGGGGGGATGTCAAGCGGGGAAAGTAGTGTGGATGTTGAGGCAGGTGCAGCACCAAAAAGGGTAGCTAGAGGCAGAGGCAGAGTTCAGCAGCTTAGGCGAAGCCAGGCCACACCCGGAATCTCCCAAGATGTTCCAGTTCGTACCCAGCCCCGAAAAACTCCCACCTCGAGGGCACGTTTCTCGAAGGTGTGGAGTTTTTTCAAGGAATGCGCCGAGGACAGATATAGTGTTGTCTGCACAATTTGCCTCTCGAAATTGATTAGGGGCTCTGAGAAGAGCAACCTGTCCACCACTTCAATGCACCGTCATTTGGAATCCAAGCACTGGAATCAGTGGCAGGCAGCAACGGCAGGACAAAGGCCGCCTGCCGTTCACGCCACTGCCACTGCCTCTGCCACTGCCTCTGCCTCTGCCACTGCCACTGCTGACTGTGCTGGCGATGCACTCCAGAGGACGAGCCAGGACACCACTTCATCTGCCTCCGCCACTTTGTTGACTTCTACCTCATCCTCCCCTGGTCCTGTCTTATCTCCTTCTCCTGCACCATCAAAGGCACCATCAGGCGTTTCTTTACAACAACCCACCATCTCTCAGACATTGGAGCGGCGGCAGAAATACACTGCTAACCACCCACACGCGCAAGCCTTGAACGCCAACATCGCTAAACTGCTGGCCCAGGAGATGTTGGCGTTCCGGCTTGTTGAAACTCCCGCCTTCCTGGACCTGATGGCAACTGCGGCACCTCGCTATGCCGCCCCTAGCCGTCACTACTTCTCCCGGTGTGCCGTCCCCACCTTGCACCAGCACGTGTCACTCAACATCAGGCGGGCCCTTAGTTCCGCGCTTTGCACAAAGGTCCACTTGACCACCGACGCGTGGACAAGTGCATGCGGACAGGGACGCTACATTTCACTGACGGCACACTGGGTGAATGTAGTTGAGGCTGGGACTGCTTCCCAAACTGGCCCGGTGTACCTCGTCTCCCCGCCTAACATTCCTGGCAGGGACACGAGAAGAACACCCCCCTCCTCCTCCTCCTCTACCGCCTCCTCCTCCGCCACCGCCTCCTCCTCCGCCACCGCCTCCTCCTCCGCTGTTAGATTGACCCCAGCTACGAGTTGGAAACGTTGCAGCACTGGCGTTGGTAGACGTCAGCAGGCTGTGCTGAAGCTGATCAGCTTGGGGGACAGACAGCACACTGCCTCCGAGGTGAGGGATGCCCTCCTCGATGAGACGGCAATATGGTTTGAGCCGCTGCACCTGGGCCCAGGCATGGTCGTTTGTGATAACGGCCGGAACCTGGTAGCAGCTCTGGAGCTTGCCGGACTCCAACATGTTCCATGCCTGGCCCACGTCTTCAACCTAGTGGTGCAACGTTTCCTAAAGAGCTACCCCAATGTTCCAGAGCTACTGGTGAAAGTGCGGCGCATGTGCGCCCACTTTCGCAAGTCGACAGTAGCCGCTGCTAGCTTAAAATCTCTCCAGCAACGCCTGCATGTGCCACAACACCGGCTTTTGTGCGACGTCCCCACACGCTGGAACTCAACGTTTCAGATGTTGAATAGAGTGGTTGAGCAGCAGAGACCTTTGATGGAATACCAGCTACAAAACCCTAGGGTGCCACAAAGTCAGCTGCCTCAGTTTCACATCCATGAGTGGCCATGGATGAGAGACCTTTGTGACATCCTACGGGTCTTTGAGGAGTCCACAAGGAGGGTGAGCTCTGAGGATGCGATGGTGAGCCTTACAATCCCGCTCTTGTGTGTTCTGAGAGAATCCCTGATTGACATCAGGGATAACTCAGATCACACAGAGGAGTTAGGGATAGCATCCGATCCGTCACAGCTGGAGAGTAGGTCCACACATCTGTCCGCTTCACTGCGTTTAATGGAGGAGGAGGAGGAGGAGGAGGAGGAAGAAGAGTTGTCCGATGATGTGATGGTGATACAGGAGGCTTCCGGGCAACTTCGAATCGTCCCATTGTTGCAGCGCGGATGGGTAGACATGGAGGATGAGGAGGAAATGGAGATTGAACTTTCCGGTGGGGCCAGAGGAGTCATGCCAACTAACACTGTGGCAGACATGGCTGAGTTCATGTTGGGGTGCTTTACAACCGACAAGCGTATTGTCAAAATCATGGAGGACAACCAGTACTGGATCTTTGCTATCCTTGACCCCCGGTATAAAAACAACATCTCGTCTTTTATTCCGGTAGAGGGGAGGGCCAATCGCATCAATGCTTGCCACAGGCAATTGGTGCAGAATATGATGGAGATGTTTCCAGCATGTGACGTTGGCGGCAGGGAGGGCAGTTCCTCCAGTAGGCAACCAAGTTCTCACCGGTCCACACAAACGAGGGGCACACTGTCTAAGGTCTGGGACACCTTGATGGCACCCCCTCGCCAAAGTGCCGCCACGGAGGGTCCTAGTGTCACCAGGCGTGAGAAGTATAGGCGCATGTTGCGGGAATACCTTTCCGACCACAGCCCTGTCCTCTCCGACCCCTCTGCGCCCTACACGTATTGGGTGTCGAAGTTGGACCTGTGGCTTGAACTTGCCCTATATGCCTTGGAGGTGCTGTCCTGTCCTGCCGCCAGCGTCCTATCTGAGAGGGTGTTCAGTGCAGCCGGTGGCATCATCACTGACAAGCGCACCCGTCTGTCAGCTGAGAGTGCCGACCGGCTCACTTTGATAAAAATGAACCACCACTGGGTAGAGCCGTCATTTTTGTGCCCACCTGTGTAAAGCACCCCAACATGAAACTCCATGTCTGTACTCAACCTCTCCAATTCCTCCGCATCCTCATACTCATCCACCATAAGCTTTGCACAATTCTGCTAATACTAGGCTCCCTCCACCCTGATTTCCCCCAACTCTGCTGGTTAGAGGCTCCCTCCACCCTGATTTCCACCAACTCTGCTGGTTAGAGGCTCCCTCCACCATGAATTGGTCCAAACTGGGCTGTTTAGAGGCTCCCTCCACCATGAATTGGTCCAAACTGGGCTGGTTAGAGGCTCCCTCCACCATGAATTTCCCAAAACTTGGCTGTTTAGAGGCTCCCTCCACCATGAATTGGTCCAAACTGGGCTGGTTAGAGGCTCCCTCCACCATGAATTTCCCAAAACTTGGCTGTTTAGAGGCTCCCTCCACCATTAATTGGTCCAAACTGGGCTGGTTAGAGGCTCCCTCCACCATTAATTGGTCCAAACTGGGCTGTTTAGAGGCTCCCTCCACCATGAATTTGCCCAAACTGGGCTGTTTAGAGGCTCCCTCCACCATGAATTGGTCCAAACTGGGTTTTTTAGAGGCTCCCTCCACCATGAATTGGTCCAAACTGGGCTGGTTAGAGGCTCCCTCCACCATTAATTGGTCCAAACTGGGGTGGTTAGAGGCTCCCTCCACCATTAATTGGTCCAAACTGGGCTGGTTAGAGGCTCCCTCCACCATTAATTGGTCCAAACTGGGTTTTTTAGAGGCTCCCTCCACCATTAATTGGTCCAAACTGGGCTGGTTAGAGGCTCCCTCCACCATGAATTGGTCCAAACTGGGTTTTTTAGAGGCTCCCTCCACCATGAATTTGCCCAAACTGGGCTGTTTAGAGGCTCCCTCCACCATGAATTGGTCCAAACTGGGCTGGTTAGAGGCTCCCTCCACCATGAATTTCCCAAAACTTGGCTGTTTAGAGGCTCCCTCCACCATTAATTGGTCCAAACTGGGCTGGTTAGAGGCTCCCTCCACCATGAATTGGTCCAAACTGGGTTTTTTAGAGGCTCCCTCCACCATGAATTTGCCCAAACTGGGCTGTTTAGAGGCTCCCTCCACCATGAATTGGTCCAAACTGGGCTGGTTAGAGGCTCCCTCCACCATGAATTTCCCAAAACTTGGCTGTTTAGAGGCTCCCTCCACCATTAATTGGTCCAAACTGGGCTGGTTAGAGGCTCCCTCCACCATGAATTTGCCCAAACTGGGCTGTTTAGAGGCTCCCTCCACCATGAATTGGTCCAAACTGGGTTTTTTAGAGGCTCCCTCCACCATGAATTGGTCCAAACTGGGCTGGTTAGAGGCTCCCTCCACCATGAATTTCCCAAAACTTGGCTGTTTAGAGGCTCCCTCCACCATGAATTGGTCCAAACTGGGCTGGTTAGAGGCTCCCTCCACCATGAATTTCCCAAAACTTGGCTGTTTAAAGGCTCCCTCCACCATTAATTGGTCCAAACTGGGCTGGTTAGAGGCTCCCTCCACCATTAATTGGTCCAAACTGGGCTGTTTAGAGGCTCCCTCCACCATGAATTTGCCCAAACTGGGCTGTTTAGAGGCTCCCTCCACCATGAATTGGTCCAAACTGGGTTTTTTAGAGGCTCCCTCCACCATGAATTGGTCCAAACTGGGCTGGTTAGAGGCTCCCTCCACCATTAATTGGTCCAAACTGGGGTGGTTAGAGGCTCCCTCCACCATTAATTGGTCCAAACTGGGCTGGTTAGAGGCTCCCTCCACCATTAATTGGTCCAAACTGGGCTGGTTAGAGGCTCCCTCCACCATTAATTGGTCCAAACTGGGCTGGTTAGAGGCTCCCTCCACCATGAATTGGTCCAAACTGGGTTTTTTAGAGGCTCCCTCCACCATGAGTTTGCCCAAACTGGGCTGTTTAGAGGCTCCCTCCACCATGAATTGGTCCAAACTGGGCTGGTTAGAGGCTCCCTCCACCATGAATTTCCCAAAACTTGGCTGTTTAGAGGCTCCCTCCACCATTAATTGGTCCAAACTGGGCTGGTTAGAGGCTCCCTCCACCATGAATTTGCCCAAACTGGGCTGTTTAGAGGCTCCCTCCACCATGAATTTGCCCAAACTGGGCTGTTTAGAGGCTCCCTCTACCATGAATTTGCCCAAACTGGGCTGTTTAGAGGCTCCCTCCACCATGAATTTGCCCAAACTGGGCTGGTTAGAGGCTCCCTCCACCATGAATTGGTCCAAACTGGGGTTTTTAGAGGCTCCCTCCACCATGAATTGGTCCAAACTGGGCTGGTTAGAGGCTCCCTCCACCATGAATTTCCCAAAACTTGGCTGTTTAGAGGCTCCCTCCACCATTAATTGGTCCAAACTGGGCTGGTTAGAGGCTCCCTCCACCATTAATTGGTCCAAACTGGGCTGTTTAGAGGCTCCCTCCACCATGAATTTGCCCAAACTGGGCTGTTTAGAGGCTCCCTCCACCATGAATTGGTCCAAACTGGGTTTTTTAGAGGCTCCCTCCACCATGAATTGGTCCAAACTGGGCTGGTTAGAGGCTCCCTCCACCATTAATTGGTCCAAACTGGGGTGGTTAGAGGCTCCCTCCACCGTTAATTGGTCCAAACTGGGCTGGTTAGAGGCTCCCTCCACCATTAATTGGTCCAAACTGGGCTGGTTAGAGGCTCCCTCCACCATTAATTGGTCCAAACTGGGCTGGTTAGAGGCTCCCTCCACCATGAATTGGTCCAAACTGGGTTTTTTAGAGGCTCCCTCCACCATGAATTTGCCCAAACTGGGCTGTTTAGAGGCTCCCTCCACCATGAATTGGTCCAAACTGGGCTGGTTAGAGGCTCCCTCCACCATGAATTTCCCAAAACTTGGCTGTTTAGAGGCTCCCTCCACCATTAATTGGTCCAAACTGGGCTGGTTAGAGGCTCCCTCCACCATGAATTTGCCCAAACTGGGCTGTTTAGAGGCTCCCTCCACCATGAATTTGCCCAAACTGGGCTGTTTAGAGGCTCCCTCCACCATGAATTGGTCCAAACTGGGTTTTTTAGAGGCTCCCTCCACCATGAATTGGTCCAAACTGGGCTGGTTAGAGGCTCCCTCCACCATTAATTGGTCCAAACTGGGGTGGTTAGAGGCTCCCTCCACCATTAATTGGTCCAAACTGGGCTGGTTAGAGGCTCCCTCCACCATTAATTGGTCCAAACTGGGCTGGTTAGAGGCTCCCTCCACCATTACTTGGTCCAAACTGGGCTGGTTAGAGGCTCCCTCCACCATGAATTTGCCCAAACTGGGCTGTTTAGAGGCTCCCTCCACCATGAATTTGCCCAAACTGGGCTGGTTAGAGGCTCCCTCCACCATGAATTGGTCCAAACTGGGGTTTTTAGAGGCTCCCTCCACCATGAATTGGTCCAAACTTGGCTGTTTAGAGGCTCCCTCCACCACGAATTGGTCCAAACTGGGCTGGTTAGAGGCTCCCTCCACCATGAATTTCCCAAAACTTGGCTGTTTAGAGGCTCCCTCCACCATTAATTGGTCCAAACTGGGCTGGTTAGAGGCTCCCTCCACCATGAATTTGCCCAAACTGGGCTGTTTAGAGGCTCCCTCCACCATGAATTTGCCCAAACTGGGCTGTTTAGAGGCTCCCTCCACCATGAATTGGTCCAAACTGGGTTTTTTAGAGGCTCCCTCCACCATGAATTTGCCCAAACTGGGCTGGTTAGAGGCTCCCTCCACCATGAATTGGTCCAAACTGGGGTTTTTAGAGGCTCCCTCCACCATGAATTTGCCCAAACTGGGGTGTTTAGAGGCTCCCTCCACCATGAATTTGCCCAAACTCTGCTGGTTAGAGGCTCAATCCACCCTGATTTTCAAAACAAATGTTGGTGCCAACCTCAACTTACTACAAGGGCCAAATTCACTGCTGGTGACAAGCTCTCCTCACTGCAAGTGCCAAATGCACAAGTTTCAAGGTGTTTTCCTACTGTCAGAGAGGTGGTATTGAGTGTGTAAAGTGTGTAGTTGTTAGGCTGTGATGTTGGGGTAATAGAGGGTCTTTGGTGTGTTAGATGCCCCCAGACATGCTTCCCCTGCTGTCCCAGTGTCATTCCAGGGTGTTGGTATCATTTCCTGGGGTGTCATAGTGGACTTGGTGACCCTCCAGACACGGATTTGGGTTTCCCCCTTAACGAGTATCTGTTCCCCATAGACTATAATGGGGTTCGAAACCCGTTCGAACACACGAACATTGAGCGGCTGTTCGAATCGAATTTCGAACCTCGAACATTTTAGTGTTCGCTCATCTCTAATTGTTAGGAGAGGACACACAAGTAGAGGAGGCCATATGTTCCTTCTGATCATTTTATTCACACATGAAACCATTGAATGTAATGAAAATGTGTTTGGAATCTTTTTTGCTGGTGTTGGATTCTTCAATGGATGTGCTTTGTAATAAAAATTTGCAATTTTATATGTTATAATAAAAATTATGTTTTAATGTGCAGTATTCAGCTTGATCTGTTAATATATTTATTCTCAGTGGTATAATGCTGGATAGAGCTAGAAATGTTATTATTATACACTTGGGTCTACAATTATACTCACCTTCCATTACCTCTTTTGACATCATGATGCTCAGTGTGCCCATATCACTGATGACGTCACAGAAGAGCAGCTGGATGCCACGAGAAAGCCAAAAAATGGTAACAGTAGGTGAATATAAATAAGTTTTTATTTTGTCACCTCTGCAGGGCCTCCACCTATTATTCTCTTGGGTCTGAAGAGACCCCACACAGGGGTGAACCTAGACTCTCTGCTGCTTAAAGCAAACTATGGAAAGCTGCCTCCCATAAAAAAGATACTCAACCCAGCTATCTTTGATTAAGTAATGGGACCATTCTAATTTGAACATGGTAGATCAAAGAATTCCCTTATTTGGCCACCACATAGTATAACAGCCTCTATTTTTTTGGCCCCCACACAATATACCACCCCGAATTTTTTGGCCCTACACACAATGCATGAATTCCTTTTTCTGGCACCTCACATGCTATATGATACCATATTATTGTTAGACCCAAATATTTCAAATTGTTCAGTTTTTTTGTCTTGGGTGAATTAAAATGGCCGCCACATTATACCCATTATAATGTTCAGACCAGGGACTATAATAGGTGGAGGCCAAGAGGAGGTGACAAAAGTAAAAAAAAAAATAACAACACTCATTCGCCTTCCAAGGTGGCAGCAGCCTTAGGAGTCCATACAGTGACCCAGTGGCAGAGTGAGAAGGCAGAAGCAGCGTGAGGAGGTCATACAGTGACCCAGTGGCAGAGTGTAAAAGTTGCATCAGCCTTAGGAGAGTATACAGTGACCCAGTGGCAGAGTAGGAGGCAGAAGCAGCCTTATGAGGCCACACAGTGACCCACTGGCAGAGTGGGGAGGCAGCATCAGCCTTATGAGGCCATACAGTGACGCAGTGGTAGAGTGTGGAGGTGGCATATAAATGAGGAGACCATACAGTGACCCAGTGGCAGAGAGAGAAGGCAGCAACAGTGTTAGGAGGCCATGCAGTGACCCAGTGGTAAACTGTGGAGATGTGGCAGCCTTAGGAGGCCATACACTGACCTTGTAGCAAAGTGTGGAGGTTGCAGCAGCCTTAAGAGGCTATACAATGACCCAGTGGCAGAGTAAGTAGGTTGAAGCAGAAATGGGAAGGCCATACAGTGACCTAGTGGCAAAGTGTGGAGGTTGCAGCAGACTTAGGAGGCCATACAGTGATCCAGTGCCAGAGTGAGAAGACAACAGCAGTGTAAAGCGTCCATACAGTGACTCCATGGCAGAGTGGGGAGGAGGCAGCAGTGTGAGTACGTCACAGAGTAGCAAGGTGATATAATGTAAAGGTAAAAACAGCCTTAGGAGGCCATGGAGTGACCCAGTGTCAGAGTGCAGAGGTAGCAACAGTGTGAGTAGGTCACACAGTAGCAAAGTGATATAATTTGGTGGTAGCAGAAGTTTTAGGAGGCCCTACAGTGACACAGTGACAGAGTGTGGTGAGGCAGCATGGATTATTTAATCTTCTGCATCAGGAATTGGTTGGTGAAAATCCTAGCTGACCCACGCCTGATCTTCACAGAGGTCAGTCTCTCTCAATTTTGGGTGGAAAGGTGAGTTCTCTGTGGTAATTATGGCCCCCGCTGCACTAGATATCCACACTGATGCCGCACTACTTCCTGGGCATAACAACTTTTCCATGGTAAACTCGGCCAAAGTCCAGCGGATCTTCCATGATGGGTGGCAGGGTTCACTCTAAGTATGCCACCACTTACTGGTTCAAGTTCTGCTCTGGGTTTAGCTGCTAATGAGCAGCTTCTTCCCTATGCGGGTGAAAAAAGCTGCTCATCAGCGATTCTAGGCTCAGGCTTCTGCTTATGGAGCCGATACTGCTCCTGCCAGCCCCACCCCCTCCTACAGCTGCCTGCAAGTTGAGCACTCGGGGCTCCCCTGGTAGGACATGCAAGAAGATGAACGATGGTGCAGATAGGCAGCAGCCAACTTGCTACATAGCATGTCTCTATAGTAGTTCAGTTTGTCCTCCCTCTCAGTGGGTGTAAAATAGGTCCCCATTTTTTCCTGCTAGCGAGGTTCTAACATGGTGGAGAGCCAGTTGTCATCCCAATTGTGATCGGCTACATCGGCATCCAATAATGTCTGTAGTCCAATAATATCTGATGTCATCTACGGTCTCTAAGCCAGGAGCCTGACTGCTCACATTGTCAGCTCCCACACCACTCTCCTCATCACTACTAACCCATCTACTGGCAGAACTGATGGATGTCACCTCCAGATCTTGGCTGAGTAGTAGCTGCTGACTGTCCAGTAGTAGCTCATCCTCACTGTATATTGGATCTGAGCCAATGGCATAGAGTACTTCTCTAGCTGAGGGAACAAAAAAGGAGAGAGGCTGGTTCAGGACAACTGAGGGTACAGGTGTCTGATGAACCCACTGACTCTTGGATGAAGATTAGAGATGAGCGAACAGTGTTCTATCGAACACATGTTCGATCGGATATCAGGGTGTTCGCCATGTTTGAATCGAATCGAACACCGCGTGGTAAAGTGCGCCAAAATTCGATTCCCCTCCCACCTTCCCTGGTGCCTTTTTTGCACCAATAACAGCGCAGGGGAGGTGGGACAGGAACTACGACACCGGGGGCATTGAAAAAAATTGGAAAAAGTCATTGGCTGCCGAAATCAGGTGACCTCCATTTTAGACGAATAGTGGATTTCAAATCCGGGTCATATGAGAATGTGAACTTTGTGACTATGAGACAGGGATAGCTGTACAGGCAGGGATAGCTAGGGATAACCTTTATTTAGGGGGGAATGTTATTAAAAATAACTTTTTGGGGCTCTATCGGGTGTGTAATTGTGATTTTTGTGAGATAAACTTTTTCCCATAGGGATGCATTGGCCAGCGCTGATTGGCCGAATTCCGTACTCTGGCCAATCAGTGCTGGCCAATGCATTCTATTAGCTTGATGAAGCAGAGTGTGCACAAGGGTTCAAGCGCACCCTCGGCTCTGCTACATCAGAGCCGAGGGTGCGATTGAACCCTTGTGCACACTCTGCTTCATCAAGCTAATAGAATGCATTGGCCAGCGCTGATTGCCCAATGCATTCTATTAGCCCGATGAAGTAGAGCTGAATGTGTGTGCTAAGCACACACATTCAGCACTGCTTCATCACGCCAATACAATGCATTAGCCAGTGCTGATTGGCCAGAGTACGGAATTCGGCCAATCAGCGCTGGCTCTGCTGGAGGAGGCGGAGTCTAAGATCGCTCCACACCAGTCTCCATTCAGGTCCGACCTTAGACTCCGCCTCCTCCGGCAGAGCCAGCGCTGATTGGCCGAAGGCTGGCCAATGCATTCCTATACGAATGCAGAGACTTAGCAGTGCTGAGCCATTTCTGCTCAACTACACATCTGATGCACACTCGGCACTGCTACATCAGATGTAGCAATCTGATGTAGCAGAGCCGAGGGTGCACTAGAACCCCTGTGCAAACTCAGTTCACGCTAATAGAATGCATTGGCCAGCGCTGATTGGCCAATGCATTCTATTAGCCCGATGAAGTAGAGCTGAATGTGTGTGCTAAGCACACACATTCAGCACTGCTTCATCACGCCAATACAATGCATTAGCCAGTGCTGATTGGCCAGAGTACGGAATTCGGCCAATCAGCGTTGGCTCTGCTGGAGGAGGCGGAGTCTAAGATCGCTCCACACCAGTCTCCATTCAGGTCCGACCTTAGACTCCGCCTCCTCCGGCAGAGCCAGCGCTGATTGGCCGAAGGCTGGCCAATGCATTCCTATACGAATGCAGAGACTTAGCAGTGCTGAGCCATTTCTGCTCAACTACACATCTGATGCACACTCGGCACTGCTACATCAGATGTAGCAATCTGATGTAGCAGAGCCGAGGGTGCACTAGAACCCCTGTGCAAACTCAGTTCACGCTAATAGAATGCATTGGCCAGCGCTGATTGGCCAATGCATTCTATTAGCCCGATGAAGTAGAGCTGAATGTGTGTGCTAAGCACACACATTCAGCACTGCTTCATCACGCCAATACAATGCATTAGCCAGTGCTGATTGGCCAGAGTACGGAATTCGGCCAATCAGCGCTGGCTCTGCTGGAGGAGGCGGAGTCTAAGATCGCTCCACACCAGTCTCCATTCAGGTCCGACCTTAGACTCCGCCTCCTCCAGCAGAGCCAGCGCTGATTGGCCGAATTCCGTACTCTGGCCAATCAGCACTGGCTAATGCATTGTATTGGCGTGATGAAGCAGTGCTGAATGTGTGTGCTTAGCACACACATTCAGCTCTACTTCATCGGGCTAATAGAATGCATTGGCCAGCGCTGATTGGCCGAATTCCGTACTCTGGCCAATCAGCACTGGCTAATGCATTGTATTGGCGTGATGAAGCAGTGCTGAATGTGTGTGCTTAGCACACACATTCAGCTCTACTTCATCGGGCTAATAGAATGCATTGGCCAGCGCTGATTGGCCGAATTCCGTACTCTGGCCAATCAGCACTGGCTAATGCATTGTATTGGCGTGATGAAGCAGTGCTGAATGTGTGTGCTTAGCACACACATTCAGCTCTACTTCATCGGGCTAATAGAATGCATTGGCCAATCAGCGCTGGCCAATGCATTCTATTAGCGTGAACTGAGTTTGCACAGGGGTTCTAGTGCACCCTCGGCTCTGCTACATCAGATTGCTACATCTGATGTAGCAGTGCCGAGTGTGCATCAGATGTGTAGTTGAGCAGAAATGGCTCAGCACTGCTAAGTCTCTGCATTCGTATAGGAATGCATTGGCCAGCCTTTGGCCAATCAGCGCTGGCTCTGCCGGAGGAGGCGGAGTCTAAGGTCGGACCTGAATGGAGACTGGTGTGGAGCGATCTTAGACTCCGCCTCCTCCAGCAGAGCCAGCGCTGATTGGTCGAGTTCCGTACTCTGGCCAATCAGCACTGGCCAATGCATTTCTATGGGGAAAAGTTAGCTTGCGAAAATCGCAAACTGACAGGGATTTCCATTAAATAAAGTGACTTTTATGCCCCCAGACATGCTTCCCCTGCTGTCCCAGTGTTATTCCAGGGTGTTGGTATCATTTCCTGGGGTGTCATAGTGGACTTGGTGACCCTCCAGACACGAATTTGGGTTTCCCCCTTAACGAGTTTATGTTCCCCATAGACTATAATGGGGTTCGAAACCCATTCGAACACACGAACAGTGAGCGGCTGTTCGAATCGAATTTCGAACCTCGAACATTTTAGTGTTCGCTCATCTCTACTGAAGATGTCTGATGTGACTTGAGATGAAGTGGATGTCCAAGCCAAACATTATACAACCATTGGGTTGCTGGTCAAGACACGACTGCTATTTGACACTGGGAGCTCAGCCCTCTGTAAGTGACCCCAGCTGCCATGGCCCCTTACTTTGCTGCGCACTGTGACTCCAAAACAAACATTTAGGCCTGTGGCCCTCCCTTGTAGCCTGTCACTTCTCTGTCTGACATACTGTTAGATGAAATAATGTAATTGCAAAGGAAATTAATATAGGGCCTGTAATTTTATACTTGGAAGAGAAAGGAGATTACGTCCCTTATCTCTTTCCCCACAAAAAAAAAAAAAACACCTTTAATAACTCTTAGAATAACAGATAACTGCAAAGATTAGTGTCTAAGAATTATACATTTTTGTCATTATTGTATTGAGAAATGGCGTGTAATTTTATATTTGCAGACACCGGCGATTAAGCCTCTTATTTCCCCACTAATAAAGACCTTTAAAGAAGTGTTATAACAGAAAGGCAGAGATTTGTGGCTAGGAATTATGATTTTTTGGCAGTACTGTACTGCAAAATGGCATGTAATTTTATACTTGGAATAGATCGGAAAATATGCCCCTTATTTGTTTCCAAACTAATAATCACTTTTAAATACGTGTTAGAATAACCACTAACTGCAGAGATAAGTGGCTAAGAATTATTGATATTTACTGTATTGAGAAATTGCCTGAAATTGTATACTCTGAACAGACCAGCTAATATGTGACCAGACCAGCCTCTTTTGTGTGTTTCCCATCTAATAAACGCCTTGAAAAAGACATAAGAACAGATGAGTGCAGAGATAAGTGGATAAGAATTCCGTTTTCTTTGGCACTGTAGTACTGAAAAATGGCCTGTAAGGTTATGCTTTGAAAGAAGAGTAAATATGCCCCTTATAATAAATGCCTTGAAAAAGGCATTAGAACAGATAACTCCAGATATTAGTGGATGATAATTCACTGTGTTTTGCTGTACTGCACTGTAAAAGGCTTGCTGTGTTCCACCTTGAAATCATAGGTATGAATAATAAGCAGCAGTATAGAGGCAGTGAGCGCTGCAATGTGTAATAATTTTCTTTCTGTTAATGATGCTGCAACCACCCCAAATTCTTCATCAATTTCCTCCCTATACTTTACCATCACTAGCAATGCTCTTTCCCTGAACTTCTATGTGTTTTCTAACACTGTCCCAGCTCCTGCTGATGTCTGTCCCTGCAGTAAGGGTGCGTTCACACAATGTAACGTGTAGTGTGATCTGGCACGTATATGGCGTGTCAGAGTTTGAGCGCTCAAAAAGATCCCATTGATTTCAATGGGAGTTACAACCATATACGCCGCGTTATTTTGCGCCCGTAATTTTGCGCCCGGGCGCAAAATAACGAGTCGTATATGCTCATAACTCCCATTGAAATCAATGGGATCTTTTTGAGAGCTCAAACTCTGACACGCCATATACGTGCCAGATCACGCTACACGTTACATCGTGTGAACGCACCCTAAGAGCGATGTGAAATGACTGTACCTAAAATAGACAATGGTCTTTATAGGGCTATGACATCACTGGGCCGCTGGCTGTTGATTAGCTGCATGTTTGGCATTGTGGGTAATCCCGCATTACAAGAGTTCCCTGCCTTTTGTGTTAACATGTGCAGCAGCCATTTTATTAAAAGATACCCTGAAATTCATATCCAATTTCACTTCTCAAGCTTTGATTCACTCTTCTCTAGTTATTTCCTGTGTTGCCCACCCAATCACAAAACAGCTAACCCCTATTTTTCAGAGGGGGGGGTTAATCCTTTAGATGCCATGATCAAACATGACTGTGGCACCTAAGGGGTTTCTGCCACTTTAATCACCCTATCCCTCTGCAGAGAGATCAGTGTCAATACCCAATGTCGGCAGCTGGAGAATGATCAGTGACCACATACCTGGTTGATCCTGCGGACCTAAACGGAAGTCAGCCTATGTGGATCTACAGATTTTTTTCTGTATTGTATGGATGGGATTAGCCAGAACCCATCCACTTTGCAAGTTATGTAAAATGTACATTTTTTGCCACATGAAGCCCAGGTCTCAGACAGGATTTTTTTCAGGCAAATTACTCCAGAATTCTGGAACATAAATAAATCTTCCCAGGTATAGAAAAATTATCACATCACATCAATCACATCAAATGTATCTTTATTAGTCAATAACACACACATATCTGCATATGAATAGAACATATATGTAGCGAAATACATAGCATATCATGGCAAGAATATGATAATAAAATAAGCGATTAACTGTAAGTATATTCAAATGACCCTACACACTGCGTATTGATGTATTTGCCCATAGCTGAAAGTTTTCCCATGAACATAGCCATATTTAAACGTGTAGACAAATGTCATGGAGAGTTCTTATAGACAATTACATAAATCAACAATGTGAGAGATGAACGGGCAGCCCCAACAATTCTATGAATTGCCCCAACAATGGCATGAATTGGGCTGCCACATCGGAAAAAATATAGTCCATAGAATAACTCAAAGAACTGAAGAACAGTCCACTAGAAGGATACACAGAGGATGAGTTACAGTCCACCAATTCTTCAGCCACATATATATCCATAGCGTCCTTCTGAGGGCCGACCTCAGTTTTGGCTCCTATCTCCTTTAGAGATTCTCATACTAAGTTATAGTATCTCTTGACCACTGGCCTTAGCTTCAGCAATCCTTAGGGGTCCTCTAATTGTACTCTTATTGAAGTTATATTACACGCTGCCCCAAAAAATACACCAATAAGTTTCTATTGCTTTGCATAGTAAATAAAATAATCACATATTGTATTTGCCATACTCAACAAATCCTAATAATGGAAGAATTGCAATACAATTGCTATTCAACAAAATTTACATTTTTCATACAATGGATATTTGTTTTAAATCCATCAACATTTCTCTAGATTTATGACCACAGGTTAGTACAATATAACCACATATTCTGTAACTTTTTCTGTAACTTGCTGCTTCCTCGAATTAGTATTGGTACGTCAAGAATATGCCAAATTTCAAAACACATAGCACCTACAGCCACCCACAGTTTGTCAATTTTTTTGTGTGTTATAACAACTGGTAATATGAAATAAAGGAGATTGAGAAGAAGCAGACATATAAGATTTCTCACCGCAGTAACATGAGCTTCAGCAGTCTCCGCTCTAAAATTGGTAGCAGAATTCTGCATTTGTTGAACGTGTCTGTACAGAGACATAATGGTGGCCAGAAGAGAAACACAAAATATTACAAAACAAAAAGAAGAAAATGTATAATATAATTTAAAGGAGAGAAATTCTTCAAAGGGTGAAAAGCTTGAAGGTGGGAAAAGGTTAGTATTATTTATGGACAGTCTTGACAGATCCTGTGCGGCAAGACCACTTATAAGTAAAGAGGCAAGGACAGATGGAATAAGGATCCAGGGGAACATCTTGGGGAAGCCGCGCTGAATAGATATATAGAGGTTTTGGTTGATGTTAACAATCTTCAGACAAAAATGAATGGCGAGCCAGGTGGAGAAGAGCAAAGTGCACAAGTTTATAGACAAGTATATAAGCTGAATGCTCATCCGTGCAAAACTATATATTACGTGGTACCCATGGATCATTATAGTAGGTCTATAACCTACATGAAATATTCTGTAAGACAGACCTAATAGTCCAAGTCCGGAGATGAGCTGATCACTTATATCAAGTCTTCTGTTCTTCATCCAGTCCAGAATATTCACAACTAGTATGAACATGTATCCAGGGAAAGTGATGAACAAAGCGATATTATCTATAACCAATGTGCTGATGCGCAAAGCTGTCATAATATCGGTGCCCATATTGTGGAAGGCTCAATCAAGTGACAATTTCCTTTGAAAAAGAGCTTCTGTCTAAGTCAGATATTATGAAAACCCAACATTTTGTTGTAATCTGATATAGGAAAGATGCAAATTGTATCGGAGCATAAAACTTCTGAGGCTTTAACCACATTAGACTGCCTCCTCGTGAAGTTTATTTTTTAAAGTGAGAGGACATACAGCAAAATATAGTGATAGGATATACAGATATAGCCATTGAAAAGCCATTGCGGTGTTTATCTTAGAAATTTCCTTAACAAAGATGACTGATCTGTACCAGTGGGAAGCCTTCTTGTTTCTTTTTGGGCCTATTTATACACATGAGGCAGTACAGTCTTTGCTCAAATATTGTGACTTGTTCTTCTTCTTCTTCTTCTTCTTCTTCCTCTTCTTCCTCTTCTTCCTCTTCTTCCTCTTCTTCCTCTTCTTCCTCCTCTTCCTCCTCTTCCTCCTCTTCCTCCTCTTCCTCCTCTTCCTCCTCTTCCTCCTCTTCTTCTTTCTTCTTCTTTCTTCTTCTTTCTTCTTCTTTCTTCTTCTTTCTTCTTCTTTCTTCTTCTTTCTTCTTCTTTCTTCTTCTTTCTTCTTCTTCTTCTTCTTCTTCTTCTTTCTTCTTCAGGGACCACAAAGGGCCATCGAGTCCAACCCCCTACATTATAGGTTTCCCTAAATCATCTCAGCTAAATGTTTGTCCAGCTTCTTCTTGAAGTTTTCCATTGATGGAGAGCCCACCACCTCCTGTGGCAGCCTATTCCACTCATTCACCAACCTGACTGACAATTTTCCTAATATCTAATCTAAATCTACTTCCTATTAATTCCATCCCATTACCATCTGTACTAAAGAAAATAGAGTAGATCCTTCTGTACTATGACTACCTTTCAAATATTTATAGACCGCTGTTAGATCCCCTCTCAACCTTCTTTTCTGCAAACTAAACAATCCTAATTTTTTTAACCACTTCTCATAGGACATGGTTTGCAGACCCTCGACCATCTTAGTTGCTCTTCTCTGGACTTGCTCCAATAAATCAATGTCCTTCTTAAACTGAGGTGCCCAAAACTGAACACATTACTCCAGGTGGGGTCTTACCTGGGCAGAGTACAGTGGAATAATGACCTCTCTTGATCTAGATTTAATGCTTGCTTTAATACAACCGAGAATTGTGTTAGCCTTCTTGGCCACAGCACCACATTGTTGACTCATTAAATTTATGATCCACCAATATGCCCAAATCCTTTTCCCCTGTGCTATCACCTACTTCAATTCCTCCCATACTATAAATGTTTTTTTTATATTCTTCTTACCCAAGGGTAGGACTTTACATTTGTCCCTGTTAAATACCATACTATTCACCTCAGCCCATCTAAATCTTTTTGAATACTTTCTCTCTCCTCCCTAGTATTGGCTATTCCTCCTAACTTTGTATCATCTGCAAATTTTATAAGTTTACCTAAAAACTGTCGTCCAAATCATTAATAAAAATATGAAAAAGTACTGGGCCCAAAACAGAGCCTTGTGGTACACCGCTTTTAAATTTCCCCCATTTAGGATTACCCATTGTGCCCGATCCCTAAGTCATTTATAAGACCACCTAACTCATTTTTGTCAATGCCATACTTAATAAAAAAAAATTTATTAACGTTATGCAATACTTTATCGAATGCCTTACTAAAATCCAGATATACTATATCCACAGCATTTCCTTGGTCCAGCCATTCAGTAATTTCATTGTAGAAGGATATCAGGTTGGTCTGACAAGATTTATTGGTCATAAAGCCGTGCTGGCTCTGATTAATTAATGCTTTACCATCCAGGTACCTAAGCAGATGGCCTTTAGTTTGCACTTGAAGCTGTAGAAATTGGGAGTTAATCTGATTGTCCGGGGTAGAGCACTCCAGAGAAGTGGTGCAACTCAGCAGAAGTCTTGTATACGAGTGTGGGAGGTTCTGATAATAGAGGAAAATGATAGAACCTGGTTCTGTTATCTCCTCTGATATCTCTTTCAAGACTCTAGGGTGTAAATCATCCGGTCTTGGGGACTTAGTCTCATTTAACTTGGCTAAATTTTCTCCTATCAGTCCTGCATTAATAGACAAGTTGAAGTCCTCTTTCCCCTCATTTCTATAATCATTAAAATTGATGTTAGTATTAGTCTCCTCCACATCAGAACGGTCTTTCTCAGACTGTTTCTACTCCATTGATGTATTATCCTTGCGATCTACACTTCAAACTGCACCCCAGACTACTATTACTCTTCAGTACCTATCTGCTCCTGGCTTATTCCATCTGGCCCCCGGATTACAGCCGTGTATACCAGTATTTTGTAAGTGATGATGGTATTTTTAAATGTAATAGTTAGAACAGTATTGACTATATATCCAGACTTCTCCGTTTTCTAGTAATTTGTTAAACTTGGGTTTCTGCAGTGCAATGAGTGTTTTATTTACGTATATTAAAATTAAGCAGGGCCAGCATCAGCACCTGGCCAACCAGAGCAGGAGCAAGGGTCCACAGTTTATGAGGGGGGGCTCACTGATGGTCTTCCATGAGTTGTTCTATCAATACAGATGGAAGAGCTAATTGCTTTGGTAACAGCTAGGGAGAGAGTGGTGCTATGGATTTACTTATCAATAACCTCCCCCATCTCTTCCCTGCTTTGGTGTCAGCATTGACAGGGTCATGTGTGCTAGCACTAGAGAAGGGTATTTGGGGAGCTTAGAGCACTGAGAGGTGATGAAATCTACAACAGCGATAACTCTCTGGTGCCCCATCATCATTATGATGGAAGCCTACGGTGGTTATTGTACTGTGTTGGGAGATAAGGGAGCCAATATACTTTGTGGGGGCATAAAAAGACATTATACTGTGTAGGAGGCACAAAATAGAACATTGTTCTGGATAGGGGGCATAAAGAGGCATGTTAACTAATAACTCTTCCCAGGTGTGTCAAAGGTATCACAGAAGCTTACGCTTCGGAAAATAGCAGCACCACAACACCAAATCACATGAAATATATCTTTATTAGTCAATAACACACAAATATAAATACATGCATAGAACATATATAGCTGTAGCATGGCAAGACTTGGATCATAAAATAAGCAATTACTGTAAGATTATTCAGATGACTCAACATTTAACTTCAGTTTAGTTAAATATTCCAAATGGGAAAGTTACCAGCAAAGAGGATGAGATTGCGGGAAAAAAGCCACGGGAAAGCTTTATGTTCTAATATATGTACATTATTGAAAACCCAGGATATTCATTAAAGCTACCAAATCGCAAGCGTTTTCCCAATTGACTTATTAGGGGAAACCCAGATGAACAAAAACACAACAATTTTTTGCAGAGTTTTTTCTGCAGCTTTTTTAAGCTGCATATAACATTAGCCGAAAGAAGTTTTCTCATGAACATAACCATATTGAGATTTGTAGACAAAAGTCATGGGGTTTTTTTTAGACATTGATCAGGCAGCCCCAATAATTCTATAATAATACCGTTGACATGAATTGGGCTGTCACACTGGAAAAGAAGATAATCCATAGAAGAACTCAGTCTAGACCAAATAATAGTCTACTAGGATACACAGAGGATGAGTTACAGTCCACCAATTCTCCAGGCCGTATATATATCCTCAGTGTCCTTCTGAGGACTGGCTGCAGTGTGGGCTCCTCTCTTCTGTAAAGATTCCCATACTGGTTACAGTATCCTTTGGGCGCTGGCCTTAGCTTCACCTCTCATGGGTGTAGGCTGACACAGTTACCCAGCATCCACAGTCACACATCTTCTGAGGTCCCCCATGGTCTCTCAGGACAGGAGACCTTCTTTTTGTATAACCTCAAGTGCTGGCCTTAACATAACTGCCCTTCAGGTCCAGGGCTATGTTTTTCCACCCCACCAGGTCCATTCCTTGTAACCCCAAGTGGGGAGGGGGGACACTTTGGAGAGTTTCAACTTTTCCCCTGAGCATTGAAGGATGCAGGCCCTGCAGGGGGCATCTACAGCATGTGGAAATCAGATACATCACTCAGGTATAGATGGCCATATGAAGATGAAGTTAAATTAATTATCCCCCCCATTGTGTTCATTTTCTTATGTGTCAGACACGACTTGAGGAATACACATAATATACATGGACAAAAGTTACATAAAATGCAAGTTTGTTACATACACAAAAGACAATCTGTAAAACTCTGCAAAAAATGTAATGACCGGTATTTATTATAACAAAAAAATGTTCAATTGTCTTTCTATTTAAATCTGGTTATGTTCACGGGAAAATTCCTTTAATTTATAATACACAAATCTGGACATGTGCAGTCAAGAGATCTGGTAGGGAGAACATAACTGTATATGGTAGTAAATAGAGATGAGCGAGTAGTAATCGATCGAGTAGGTATTCGATCGAATACTACGGTATTCGAAATACTCGTACTCGATCGAGTACCACTCGCCATTTGAACGTAAAAGTTCGATGCAGAACCAGCATTGATTGGCCGAATGCTATACAGTCGGCCAATCAACGCTGGTTCTTCACCTACCTTTAGAAGTCTTCTCTGTGCAGCTTCCCGCGGCATCTTCCGGCTCTGAATTCACTCTGCCAGGCATCGGGCCTGGGCAAAGCCGACTGCGCATGCCCGCACTGCAAGAGCCGACTCCGCTTGCCCGCACTACAAGCCCGATGCCTGGCAGAGTGAATTCAGATGCCGCGGGGACGCTGCTAGAAGAAGACTTCTCGGAGAAGCCAGCCTGACCCTCACTCGTGAACTTGGTAAGTGTAATTTGATCGAATGTTGCCTACCCCTGAAATGAGCATTTTCCCCCAATAGACTATAATAGGGTTCGATATTCGATTCGAGTAGTTGAATATTGAGGGACTACTCGAAACGAATATCGAACCTCGAAAATTTTACTGTTCACTCATCTCTAGTAATAAATAGACATAGAATCATAGGAAAAACAAAGTAATTCAAAATATACAAGTGTGACAAATCTAGTATTATAATCTACAATTTGCTGAAATCTAGTGATGTATTAAAGGAACTAACATGAAACGGAATATTGTTAGGCTTAAAACCTTAAAAAATCAAAAAAATGTGGCTGTTTACGTGAAAAGGGCCCAGATCGTCGATACTAATTATAGAGAAAATAGTCCAAAACATTTGGGTAAAAAAAATCACAATTTTGTTTTATGCAAAAATTTTATTTAAAAATATGTCAAGTTTACAAATTTGTTGAGACTTTTAAGAATTTGTACACTTTTGGTGCAGATTTCGTTAGAATTAAAGTGACAAATTAAATCGACGATCTGGGCCCTTTTCACGTAAACAGCCACAAATAATCAACAGAAAAATACTAGCTCACATGACCACTATGGTCCTTACTAAACAGTGTGTTACATATTTCTGGCCATCTCTCTATTTTTGTTATTGTTTTTATGTTGGAATTTTGTAAAACTATATGTAATTTTTTTAACCCTTTCATAAAAATCACCTACATGTACAAGATTAAGTGTGAAGAGTTGTACGTAGAGGAGTTCAGGGTACAGTCTTCACCCACAGCTAACAGCTGCGATTGGTCCCGACACCGATCACAGCTGTAAACACTATAGATACTACGGTGGTATCTAAAGTGCACAGATGCCATGGTCACCGTCATGTTTTCCCAATTGCCACCCTCTGGAACATCATGGAAAAGGTGGTAATCAGTTGTCATGACAGCCAGGAGTCTATTGAAGGTGCCCAGGCTTAACAGATCTATTACACTCTGCCCAGTGCACCAATAAATTTCTATTGCCTTATATAGTAAATCACATATTGTATATGCCAACCTTAACACATCCTAATAATAGAAGAATTGCAATACAATGGATATTTGTTTTTAAGCCATGAACATTTCTCTACATTTATGACCACAGGTTAGTACAATATAACCACATTTTCTGTAACTTTTTCTGTAACTTGCTGCTTCCTCGAATTAATATTGGTAAGTCAAGAATACGCCAAGTTTCAAAACAAATAACCGCTACAGCCACAAGCTGAGCGTCATATCTTTTAAGTATTAATAAAACTGGTAATATGAAATACAGGAGATTGAGAATGAGCAGACATATAAGAGTTCTCACCGCAGTAACATGAGCTTCAGCAGTCTCCGCTCTAAAACCGGTAGCAGAATTCTGCATTTGTTGGATGTGTCTGTACAGAGACATAATGGTGGCCAGAAGAGAAACACAAAATATTACAAAACAAAAAGAAGAAAATGTATAATATAATTTAAAGGAGAGAAATTCTTCTAGTGGTGAAAAGCCTGAAGGTAGGAAAAGGTTTGTAGTATTTAAGTACAGACTTGACAGATCCCAAGCGGCAGGACCACTTATAAGTAAAGAGGCAAAGACAGATACAATAAGGATCCAGGGGAACATCTTGGGGAAGCCGCGCTGAATAGATCTATAGAGGTTGTGGTTGATGTTAACAATCTTCAGGCAAAAGTGAATGGCGAGCCAGGTGGAGAAGAGCAAAGTGCAGAGGTTTATAGAGAAATAGAAAAACTGAATATTCAGTTGTGCAAAATTAGTTATTACAAGGTGCCCATGGATCAGTTTAGCGCATCTATAACCTACTTGAAATATTCTGTAAGATAGACCTAATAGTCCAAGACCAGAGATGAGCTGATCACTTATATCAAGTCTTCTGTTCTTCATCCAGTCCAGAATATTCACAACTAGTATGAATATGTATCCGGGGAAAGTGATGAACAAAGCGATATTATTTATAACCAATGTGCAGATGCCTAAAGCTGTTATAATATCGGTGCCCATATTGTGGAAGGCTCAGGCAGGTGACAATATCCTTTGAATAAGAATTTCCGACTGACTGAGATATTCTGAAAACCCAACATTTTATTATAAGCCGATATAGGAAAGATGCAAATTTTTATCAGAGCATAAAACTTCTGAGGGTTTAACCACATTAGGCTGCCTCCTCGTGAATATTAATTTTTAAAGTGAGAGGACATACAGCAAAAAATATAGTGATGGGATATACAGATATAGCCAATGAGAGGGGCAAGTTAAAGTTCTGTGCCACAGTGTAGGTCACGTGTTCGGTGCCAGGTTAACATTTGTTGCATCTTTGGGCCAAATAAGCAAATAAAAATGGTTGCAAAGACTTCCTAAGAGAAAGTAGTTTATTTAAGGTGAACCAAAGTTTGAGAATAGTCTTTTATTTTTGTTTAACCAGTCCATCACAGCATATACAGCATCATACCAAGAACTATAATGTGATTACTGTAAGATTATTCAGATGACTCAACATTTAACTTCAGTTTGGTTAAATATTCCAAATAGGAAAGTTACCAGCAAAGAGGATGAGATTGCGGAAAAAAGCCATGGAAATGCTTTGTATTCTAATACATTAGTGGAAACGCAGGATATTCATTTAAGCTACTAAATCGCAAGTGTTTCCCCAATTGATTTATTAGGGAAAACCCGGCTAAACTAAAACACAACAATTTTTTGCAGAATTTTTTCTGCAGGTTTTTTAAGCTGGGTTTTGAGGCATGTGGCCTTAGCCAAAATGAGTTTTCCCATCAACATAACCATATTTAGATTTGTAGACACATATCATGGAGGGTTCTTCTAGAAGATGACCAGGCAGCCCCAATAATTCTATAATAATACCGTTGACATGAATTGGGCCACCACACTGAAAAAGAAGATAATCCATAGAAGAAGTCAGTCCAGATCAAAGAACAGTCTACTAGGATACACAGAGGATGAGTTACAGTCCACCAATTCTCCAGGCCGTATATATATCCACAGTGTCCTTCTGAGGGTTGGCTGCAGTGTGGGCTCCTCTCTTCTGTAAAGATTCCCATACTGGTTACAGTATCCTTTGGTTGCTGGCCTTAGATTAACCTCTCATGGGTGTAGGCTGACACAGCTACTCCAGGCATCCACAGTCACACATCTTCTTCTGAGGTCCCCCATGGTCTCTCAGGACATGAGATCTTCTTTGTTGTATAACCTCAAGTGCTGGCCTTAACATAACTGCCCTTTAAGTCTACATCCAGGGCTATGTCTTTCCAGCCCACCAGGTCCATTTTTTATAACCCCAAGGAAGGGGCACACACTGAGTTGTTTCAACTAAATCTAGTGATATATTATAGGAACATGCCCAAAACTGAATATTGTTAGGCTTAAAAAAATTTCTAAAAAATCAAAAAAATTATTGACAGACAAATCCTAGCTCACATATGACCCCTATGTTCCCTATTAAATACCATGGTAGCACAGACCTAAACCTACCTATGATAGTAACAAACCCAACCCAATTTTATATCTCTTCCGAGGGTGAAGAGGTCAACGATCTGACCTCATAATCTAGTTTTTACATCCTCAAATAGAATTTTATCTATTGGAATGTTCATTCTTAGGTGATTCTTTAATAAGTATTTCCCGATCCACTGACTTTTTGAAGAACATCTGACCACTGCGGCTCACCAGAAGTCATGTTGGCATTTTGTAAAACTTTTTGGAATTTCTTTCTTTTTAGTGTACACACAGGACAAAGGATACGTGTTTGTATTGTTCTGCACTTACTCTGGGCTCCCAGTTATTATACTTTGGGGTGTAAAGAGACCTCAGAGTATAATGATGTTTTGTGGACAATCACAAAAATGTTGTGGCTCATTACAAAAAAACTTGCCCAGTTCTAATATTCGTTGACCAAGAAGAAGCTGTTAAAATATTACATTTTACTCCACTTATTGTGGCCAAGTTGGAGCATATTCTCCATCCCCCAATACGCCTACAAAATTGTGCCGTTAGTTAAAGCATTCAATATGCTAACTTTGCTCTTTACTGTCAGGTGGGCGGTTTCTGACTATCTACTCAATGCCAGGATCACACATCTGAGTACAGAGAAAATAAACTAATCACATATTGTATATGCCGTACTCTACACCTAAAAATGCTAATAATATCAGATTTGCAATACAAATGTTATTCAACAAAAATTTTCATCTTTCATACAATGGATATTTGTTTTCAAGCCGTGAACATTTGTCTAAATTTATGACGAGTTAGTACCATATAACCACATTTTCTGTAACTTTTTCTGTAACTTGCTGCTTCCTCGAATTAAAATTGGTAAGTCAAGAATACGCCAAATTTCAGAAAATATAACATTTACAGCCAACCAGAGATTGTCAGATCGTTTAAGTATCGATAAAACTGGTAATATAAAATAAAGGAGATTGAGAACGAGCAGACATATAAGAGTTCTCACTGCAGTAACATGAGCTTCAGCAGTCTCCGCTCTAAAATTGGTAGCAGAATTCTGCATTTGTTGGATGTGTCTGTACAGAGACATAATGGTGGCCAGAAGAGAAACACAAAATATTACAAAATAAAAAGAAGAAAATGTATAATATAATTTATAGGAGAGAAATTTTTCAAAGAGTGAAAAGCTTGTAGGTGGTACAAGGGACGTAGTATTTAAGTACAGGCTTGACAGATCCCAAGCGGCAGGACCACTTATAAGTAAAGAGGCAAGGACAGATGGAATAAGGATCCAGGGGAACATCTTGGGGAAGCCGCGCTGAATAGATATATAGAGATTTTGGTTGATGTTAACAATCTTCAGGCAAAAATGAATGGCGAGCCAGGTGGAAAATAGTAATGTACAGAGGTTTATAGAGAAATAGAAAAACTGAATATTCAGTTGTGCAAAATTAGTTATTATGAGGTGCCTACGAGTCAGTTTAGTGTATCTATAACCTACTTGAAATATTCTGTAAGATAGACCTAATAGTCCAAGTCCAGAGATGAGCTGATCACTTATATCAAGTCTTCTGTTCTTCATCCAGTCCAGAATATTCACAACTAGTATGAACATGTATCCGGGGAAAGTGATCAACAAAGCGATATTATCTATAACCAATGTGCTGATGCCCAAAGCTGTTATAATATTAGTGCCCATATTCTGGAAGGCTCAAGTAAGTGACAAATTCCTTTGAAAAAGAGTTTCCGTCTGAATCAGATATTATGAAAACCCAATATTTTATTGTAAGCTGATACAGGAAAGATGCAAATAGTATTGGAGCATGAATCCTTTGAGGCTTTAACCACATTAGGCTGCCTCGTGAATTTTATTTTTTAAAGTGAGAGGACATACAGCAAAAATGCTGATAGGATATACAGATATAGCCATTGAAATGCCATTGAAAAGATCAAGTGAAAGTTCTGTGCCACAGTATAGTTAGAGTGTTAGGTGCCAAGTAAAGCTTTGCTGCATCTGTGAGCCAAAAAGACTATTTGAAAAGGTTTTTGTTTTTTTTCGCTTAACAGATCATCACTAAGACCTTCCTTGCTGTTCACAACCAGACACATTTTTATTCTTTTAGCACAATATATGTTGTTTTGAGAGTCACATCTTTTATATATGTAAAAATGAGTTTCTGTCTGTCTGTCTCTCTGTCTGTTCTTTATGCGCAACCAAATGACTGCACCAATCTATCACACGTAGGAGGATTAGATCCGCAGCTCAGCACAAGGTATCACACGTCGGAGGATTAGATAGCCAGCTCAGCACACAGTATGATGGTTAGGAGGATTAGATACACAGCTCGGCACATGTCGGAGCATTAGATAGCTAAGCACACAGTATCACACATCAGAGGGTTACATACGAAGCTCAGTACACAGTATCACACATCAGAGGATTAGTTATGTAGCTCAGCACACTATCACATGTCAGATTAGATGCACAGCTCAGCACACAGAATCACACTTCAGAGGATTAGGCACACACTTGACAGTGATCTGAGTTGACTCAGTAAGCTCTGAGTAGCCACCATCTTTAAAGATCCAACATCTGTTGTACAAGTATGGCAGATATTGAAAAACATTAAATCAAAAATTGAGTTTTTGTTGTATGAGATATATTGAGGTGTGATCATTATGTACTAGAGAATTAGAGGATTAACTCATGGGGTGAATATTAATTGTTGAAAAAGTTAACCACGTGTTCACTCGTACCTTACCTTATGGTACCTGAAAACTTGACTACACCTTTTCCTGGGCTGAAGCTGTTGATGACCTTTCTTAAGGATAGCTTATCAATATCAGATTGGTTGGAGTCTGACTATTATTGATTATCTGATCTCAGCAACTAATACACAGACATTGGAGCAGGAAGCAGACAGCTCTGGCCATACCAGGTACTGGAGATTAGCTCCCATTCATTTCAGTGCTGTCTGCTTCCTGTGCTCCATTCCATAGCCCAGAAAACACATGTAAGGACTCAAATGATGCATTAAAACCATTCAATACAAAATTGTAAAATGCAACCATCACCCCTAAGAGACTGAAATTCCCATCTCAACCATTGATTGGTAGGCACTAGGGTTGAACGATCGGGATCGGAAAAGATCGGATTCCGATCAACGTTCAAATAAATTTCACAATCGTGATCGGAATTCCGATCCTGATCTTTTCCAGCAGGATCGAGGTCGGAGGTTATCTCAAGATCTGCTCAACCCTATTCATGTATATATCATTAATAGTGTTAAGCGATCGGGAGATCGGGATCGGCTGGAAAATGATCGGATTTTAAAATCGATCCTGAAATCTCAAGATTGGCTCAACCCCAGTAGGCACACATAGGCACAAATACATTGACATCGTGTGACATGATATCTGTAAATCATGCTTTGAAAAGCTGGTTAGTTAGTGACACATATCTTGACATGTCAAGGCAGGAGAAAAGGTAAGGGAGACACCTTTTTACCGTATTTCGAAAAATGTGAAAAAAATATTTGATATTGGTATTGGACCTTGGACCTTGGTCTATATGAAAATTTGTTAAAATGATTGGACATTTAAAGTATTGTCTGGGCCAGGACTAACAATACTTCATAAACAAAATTGGAGGATCCTTTCTGTTGGCTTAAATGGTAACAAACATGGAACACGTTGCATTCTTTCCCATCATTAAACAAAAATCGGAAGGGCCTTAACATTAAAGTCAATGATAATAATAATCATCATAGAAAACCCCAGGCAGAGGCAAGGCAGATGAGGCTTGATAACAATAGAGGATGGCCTTACCTATACCTTTCACCCTAAAACCTAGCCTTTAATGGTTCATTAAAATGGGAGAGTTCCTCCCATAATGAAATGATCATAGTCAAGAAATAAGACAAACGTTCTTTGCTGTATTACACAGTGGTTGTCATTTTAAAATACCCGATATCCTCCATACTTTTACCATTTTTGATTTTGTATCCACAAAGAACATCCTTTTTCCCCTATGACAAGACGTACATATTATAAAACCCTTCATCTTGACCTGAAGACTCCCCATCTAATGGATCAATCTCTAGGATAAAATATTTACAAATGTCTAGGTGTTAACTGGAGTCATTGGATGACAAGACAAGACCAAATACTAGAGGAGTCAGCAAACCAAGGGTCAAAGCCAAAAAGACAAATTAGTACCAAATCGTAATCCAAAACAAAAGTCGCAAGAAAAACCAAAGGTCAGAAGTCAGTAGGTACAATACATTAAGAGCAAGGACAAAGTCACAATAGCCAGCAAACGTGTGTAGGCTGATGACCTGTTTATAGGAAGTCCAGAACTCGCCCCAGATTTGATTGGCAGATAGGCTGTCAACCTGTTATGACCCGGTCTCAGCAGTCTCGGCCTGTTCGGTTCAGGCGCAGAGTGTCCGGACGGCATTCAGCGCGTGAATCACCTGATGCACGTCAGGGGAATATTCACACCAGACATGCTGTTTCTGCTCTGGCACTCGGGCGTGGATCACGTGGTGAGTTGCCTGGTGGATCAGTGCCTGGTGTGTCTTGGCCCCTGAAGGGGTTAAGTTCTCTGCAGTGCTGAATACTTGACAGGCCATGGGCGAGGCCTTCTCTTACTATATAAGGCTGTTGCACTTGCTCTCTGATGCCGGTCTTAAACGTCTGTACCTGTGCTCTAGTATGGTCTGTTGTCTGAAGTTGTTACCATCTGCATCCCAGCCCATCCAGTTTCTTGCTCCTGTTCACACGAGACTGGTTAGCTAAGTATTGAGCTCCTATCCAGACATAGTGTTCCGGGCGCAGCGAGCCCTAGGTATTTTTTCTGTTTGGAGGTTTGGAATTTTTTTGGTAGGGGTTTTTGTAGTGTGTGATACTCAGTTCTGTTTTTTCCTATCCCTTGCTTTAGTTCAGTTATTCTGTGTTTCACGTTTATTTTCTCCCTATGCTTTGCGTTACTCACGTTCACCGTTAGTCCAAGTCTGGACATCCGTGGGGGGCTTGTTCTGTATCTGCCTCTACTTCGTAAACGTGAAGCTAGACAGGGACTCTATTTCCCTTTGCAGGTTAGCTACTTCTCCGGCTGTGCTCGTGCCCCTTCAGGCAAGTTAGTCAGGCCCACGGCTACTTCTAGTTGTGCGAGGCAGGGTGTAGGAGGATCCACACTAGAAGTCCAAACTGCTCATACTTATTATTGTTTGTTTTTATATATGTTTTTCCTGTACCGTACTGAGAAGTTATCAGTCCGGGGCCAGTCCGTGGTCAGGGATCCCCAAACCATAACAGTGTTAGGCCACTGTGGGGAGCATATTATACTGTGTGAGGCCACTGTGGTTAGCATATTATACTGTGTGAGGCCACTTTGGAGCATATTATACTGTGTGGAGGTCACAGTGGAGTGTATAATACTGTGTGCGGCAATTGTTGAACATATTATAATGTGTTGGGCCCCTTCACTAGTCACATCACACAACATCTGTGTACAAAATTACAGGCTATAATAGCATTGCATGGTGACTATAAATCAGTACCTTGATCAGCAGGGGCCCTGGGTGTTGGACCTCCACCAATCTCTTACATCTCTTAGACTGTTCGGACCCTGTAGTTCAGCTGTTTCTCTCACCGCACAGCTCGCAGTATTGTTTACATGTCAGGTGCTACATTGCTCACTTACCATATTCTTGATAACCACAGTTGTGGGTGCTATAGTTGCATCTGCTTCAGGGAGGGGTAGGGGACCCACAAGACCTTAGTTATGCAACTGAGAAATGCCCCAGTGTCACACATCTAAAATAGAAAACTGGAAGATATGTTTTGATGAATTCCCCCCAGTGTGCCTTCAGAAAATAGCAGTTTCACAACACGAATTCAAATCAAAATTATCTTTATCAGCCAATAACATACAAACAGATATGTATAAGTAAAGCATATATGGAATGAATATATAGCATATGATAGTAAGACTTTGACTGTAAAATAATTGCTATAACTTCATACACCTGTGTTCACGCTCAGACAGTTTTTGACAAAGATAGGCAAAATAACAGAATGCATCAATGCAAAACACTTCCTAATATATATTCTGTCTGAATTTACCACTACTTATCTGTTTTATTTTTAGTGTCCATCATTAAGCGTAGGTCGGAGCTCAATGGGGTGGAATTAGAAAAAAAACTGCATTTGTACAATTTTCCTATTGTCTTTGCTTTAACAGAATTATTGTGGTTGTCATACCCCGTCTTGGCTGTATCAAAAGGGACTTGTCGCCATGAATGTATGCTGGAGGTGCTCCCAAGCGGAAGGAACATCTTTGGTGGGATTGCACCCTTAGGGTGCATTCACACTGAGTAAACGCTAGCTTATTCTGAACGTAAAACACGTTCAGAATAAGCGGCGTCTAAAGCAGCTCCATTCATTTCTATGGGAGCGGGGATACGAGCGCTCCCCATAGAAATGAATGGGCTGCTTCTTTCACTCCGTGCAGTCCCATTGAAGTGAATGGGGAGTGCCGGCGTATACGGCAAGCTCTGCTCATGCCAGAGCGTACACGCCGGCACTCCCCATTCACTTCAATGGGACTGCACGGAGTGAAAGAAGCAGCCCATTCATTTCTATGGGGAGCGCTCGTATCCCCGCTCCCATAGAAATGAATGGAGCTGCTTTAGACGCCGCTTATTCTGAACGTGTTTTACGTTCAGAATAAGCTAGCGTTTACTCAGTGTGAATGCACCCTTATTCGACCTTTTTGGCATGACGTTGGTGACATGCTTAAGTCACTTGGATATCCGCAACATGAAATTACGCCCGCCACGGTTTTTCTTTCTGCACCCTCACCTGAATACCACCCATCTAAACGCATCCTCGTTTCACATCTTCTAGCCGCCGCGAAAGCACTTATCCCACTGCAATGGCTCCAAACTACAACCCCCACTATCTCACAATGGATAAACAAGATCAATCTCCTGGCCAGGTTTGAAGAACTCCTCAGTTGGTTGAATAGAACTCATGATAAGTTTCTACAGATTTGGACCCCATGGTTAGATCGTCAGAGCAAGTCGCCCATCTGACCTTCGGAATTATGCCCCCCCCCCAGCCTCTGTGGGTCTTCTACGTCTTTCTCCTCCTCTGCTTTTTCTCCTCCTCTGCTTTTTCTCCTCTCCCTCTCTTTCCCGTTATACTCTTTCGCTCCTGCCATTTGTACTCCCCCCTTCCCTACTCTCTCCCTCCCCTCCTATGGACTATCTGGGACGCTTGCGACTTCTACTCCAACTTCTATCGCCCTTGTCTGCAATACGGATAACCCCGTACGGATTTATATGCGCTCCACTCCAACAGACGCATCTACTATTTTACACGGTTTCCCACCGCCATATGATGATATTTCTTTTGGTGCTGTGACACCTTGTTTGCTGTTGGTTATTGAGTAATCTTTCAGTATTGATTGTATTGGTTTGCTTACATTGTCTTTATCTGACCTGTCTACTATTTTTATTGGTTGAACTATTTTCCATTTGTTGTTCGCTTTCAAAAACCTTAATAAAAAACTTTTTGAATTAAAAAAAAAAAAAAAGGATGATTGTGGTTGTTCAGGAATTAGACAAGCCTTGTAGGATTACACAGAACTAGTAGCCATTAGAGATGAGTGAACACTAAAATGTCCGAGGTTCAAAATCCGATTCGAACAGCCGCACACTGTTTGGCTGTTCGAACGGATTTCGAACCCCATTATAGTCTATGGGGGGAATTGCTCGTTTCAGCGGTACGCAAAATTCGATCAAATTATACTTACCAAGTCCATGAGTGACGGTCGGGCTGGATTCCCCTTGAAGTCTTCTCCCAGCGCAGCGCCCCCCGCGGCATCTACCAGCTGGAATTCACTCTGCCTAGACATTGGGGCCTAGGCAGAGCCGACTGCGCATGCGCGGTTGGCTCTGGCCAGCCCGACGCCCAAGCAGAGCCGACTGCGCATGCGGGGGCATGCCCGCGCATGCGCAGTCGGCTCGGCCTAGGCCAGATGCCTAGGAAGAGTGAATTCCAGCCGAAAGACGCCACGGGGATGCTGCACGGAGAAGACTTCTAAAGGTAAGAGAAGAACCAGCGTTGATTGGCAGAATGTATAGCATTCTGCCTATCAACGCTGGTTCTGCATCGAACCTTAAACTTCGAACAGCTAGTAGTGTTCGATCGAGTACGAGTATTTCAAATACCGTAGAATTCGATCGAACACCTACTCGATCGAACACTACTCGCTCATCTCTAGTAGCCATAATATCACCACAAACATGTCCTGTATTATACCAGCAGAAAATCTTCCTTCATCTGGTTCAGTCTCTAGGATTTCCCTTTTATCCACCAGTAGCAGGTCGTGCACATTACTAATAACCCCACATGGGAGGATACAGGGGAGCGGCGGTCTATACCAACCGGATACCAATCATATTAGTACTTTTATTCTCAAAGGGACCTTGTACAGATGACAGCTGATATTGGATGGGCTGCTTTGGGCAACTGCTTCATTTTACTTTTTCACCACTTTTGATAAGTCCTCCCTCATTACATTTTATGTTTTTTCAGCAAATAGTAAAGTTTTCAGTAGTAATTCTTGTAGAGAAGTAACAACTGCCAGGTGATCTTCCTCACTTTAGTGGAATCTTTTGTAAACCTGGCCAGCACTGTGACTCAGTCCTAGGTGTGAATCCAGTCAAGAACAACATTTTTGTATTGTATGTTCTCCCCAGGTTTTCGGGTACACCAGTTTCCTACCAAACTCCAAAGCCATACTGATAGGGAGCTTAAATTGTAAGCCCTACTTGGGACAGCATTGACTATATCTGTAAAGTGCCATGCTACAGTGTTGGCCAAAAGTATTGACACCCCTGCAATTCTGTCAGATAATACTCAGTTTCTTCCAGAAAATGATTGCAAGCACAAACTCTTTGGTATTAATATCTTCATTTATTTTGCTTGCAATGAAAAAACACAAAAGAGAATGAAAAAAAAGTCAAAACATTGATCATTTTACACAAAACTCCAAAAATGGGCCGGACAAAAGTATTGGCACCCTCAGCCTAATACTTGGTAGCACAACCTTTAGACAAAATAACTGCAAACAACCGCTTCCGGTAACCAGCAATGAGTTTCTTACAAGGCTCTGCTGGAATTTTAGACCATTCTTCTTTGGCAAACTGCTCCAGGTCCCCCCTGAGATGTGAAGGGGGCCTTCTCCAAACTGCCATCAAGAGATCTCTCCACAGGTGTTCTATGGGATTCAGGTCTGGACTCATTGCTGCCACTTTACAAGTCTCCAGGGCTTTCTCTCAAACCATTTTCTAGTGCTGACCTGAAGTGTGTTTTGGGTCATTGTCCTGCTGGAAGACACATGACCTCTGAGGGAGACCCAGCTTTCTCACACTGGGCCCTACATTATGCTGCAAAATTTGTTGGTAGTCTTCAGACTTCATAATGCCATGCACATGGTCAAGCAGTCCAGTGACAGAGGCAGCAAAGCAACCCCAAAACATCAGGGAACCTCCGCCATGTTTGACTGTAGGGACCGTGTTCTTTTCTTTGAAGGCCTCTTTTTTTCTCCTGTAAACTCTATGTTGATGCCTTTTCCCAAAAAGCTCTACTTTTGTCTCATCTGACCAGAGAACATTCTTCCAAAACGTTTTTGGCTTTCTCAGGTATGTTTTGACAAACTCCAGCCTGGCTTTTTTATGTCTCTGGGTTAGAAGTGGGGTCTTCCTGGGTCTCCTACCATACAGTACCTTTTCATTCAGACGCCGACGGATAGTACAGGTTGACACTGTTGTACCCTCGGACTGCAGGGCAGCTTGAACTTGTTTGGATGTTAGTCGAGGTTCTTTATCCACCATACGCACAATCTTGCGTTAAAATCTCTAGTCAATTTTTCTTTTCCGTCCACATCTAGGGAGGTTAGCCACAGTGCCATGGGCTTTACACTTCTTGATGACACTGCGCACGGTAGACACAGGAACATTCAGGTCTTTGGAGATGGACTTGTAGCCTTGAGATTGCTCATGCTTCCTCACAATTTTGCTTCTCAAGTCCTCAGACAGTTCTTTGGTCTTCTTTCTTTTCTCCATGCTCAATGTGGTACACACAAGGACACAGGACAGAGGTTGAGTCAACTTTAATCCATTTCAACTGGCTGCAAGTGTGATTTAGTTATTGCCACCACCTGTTAGGTGCCTCAGGTAAGTAACAGGTGCTGTTAATTACACAAATTAGAGAAGCATCACATGATTTTTCAAACAGTGCCAATACTTTTGTCCACCCCCTTTTTATGTTTGCTGTGGAATTATATCCAATTTGGCAATTTTTGACAATTCTTTTTGTGGTTTTCCACTGAAGACAAATTAAATGAAGATAATAATACCAGAAAATTTGTGATTGCAATCATTTTCTGGAAGAAAATGAGTATTATCTGACAGAATTGCAGGGTTGCCAATACTTTTGGCCAACACTGTATATAAATAAGCAAAATATATAAGTCCCCGGGCAACATTGGAGACTTTCTCTAGTAATATAATAATTCCAAGTACAATGGTTGAACAACAAAATTTACATTTTTCATACAATGGATATTTGCTTTCAAGCAACGGACATTTCTCTAAACTCATGACAAGTTAGTACAATATAGCCAGATTTTCTGTAACTTTTTCTGTAACTTGCTGCTTCCTCGAATTAATATTGGTAAGTCAAGAAAATGCCAAATTTCACAAACCATTCCAATTATATCCAGCCACTGAATCTCAATTTTTTTGTATGATATAACAACTGGTAATGCAAAATAAAAGAGATCGAGAACAAGCAGACATATAAGAGTTCTCACCGCAGTAACGTGAGCTTCAGCAGTCTCAGCTCTAAAATTGGTAGCAGAATTCTGCATTTGTTGGACGTGTCTGTACAGAGACATAATGGTGGCCAGAAGAGAAACACAAAATATTACAAAACAAAAAGAAGAAAATGTATAATATAATTTATAGGAGAGAAATTCTTCGAGTGGTGAAAAGCCTGGAGGTAGGAAAAGGTTCGTAGTATTTAAGTACAGACTTGACAGATCCTGTGCGGCAGGACCACTTAAAAGTAAAGAGGCAAGGACAGATGGAATAAGGATCCAGGGGAACATCTTGGGGAAGCCACGCTGAATAGATATATAGAGGTTTTGGTTGATGTTAACAATCTTCAGACAAAAGTGAATGGCGAGCCAGGTGGAAAATAGTAATGTACAGAGGTTTATAGACAAATATATAAGCTGAGTGTTCAGTCGTATAAAACTTATTAGCATGCTCTGCCCATGGATCAGTTTAGAATATCTATAACCTACTTGAAATATGTTATAAGATAAACCTAATAGTCCAAGTCCGGAGATGAGCTGATCACTTATATCAAGTCTTCTGTTCTTCATCCAGTCCAGAATATTCACAACTATTATGAACATGTATCCGGGGACAGTGATCAACAAAGCGATATTATCTATAACCAATGTGCTGATGTCCAAAGCTGTTATAATATCGGTGCCCATATTGTGGAAGGCTCAAGCAAGTGACAAATTCCTTTGAAAAAGAGTTTCCGACTGACTGAGATGTTACGAAAACCCAACATTTTATTGTAAGCTGATAAAGGAAAGATGCAAATTGTATCGGAGCACAAATCATCTGATCCTTTAGCCTTGTTTGACTATGATATTTGATCAATCTGAGCCTGACTTCATGAATTTTATGCTTTAAAGTGAGAGGATGTACATAAAACAATAGTGACGGGATACATCGATATAGCCATTCACAAATTGATACGGTCAAATTAAAGATTTGTGCCACATTGTAGCTATCATGCTAAATGTCAAGTTAAGCTTTGCTACATGTGTACACCATAAAGAAAGTAATAACTGTGATTTAAGATGCATGTGTGTAAAGACAATCTAGGGGAAAGTAAATTTGTTTAACCACTTCAAGACCAGATTATTTTCCCTGGTTCAGGACGGGACTAATTTTGGAATTATGTTTGTACATATGGTTTTGCGAGCTATTATAGTTTTTTCTTTTCGGTTATTGAAATAATTTTTGCATCTGTTTTCGGTGATATATAGGGATATTTTAATTTTTGCATGGTTTCCTTTATTTTAATAATTGAGAAAATATAAAGAGAAGGGAAGCATGTCTGTTGTTCACATTTTTCACTAAAAAAAAAAAAAAAAAAATTGTTTTACGAACATGGCACGTTGTTGTGTGGCCGGGAGTGGGGCTAGAAACTCTGACATGGGAATGGCTTTTTTTGGTTCTATTTTTTTTTTTTTTGTTGTTTGTTTTATACATTGTCCCCCCCCCCATAACATCATTATATATCTTTTGGGGACATTTCTGATGATTTCCCATGAAAGTGTAGTTGATAAATTAGTTAAAGAAAGAATGCAGCCTCTTACCCTATGCTGTACAGCTGATATGGGTCCTCTAGAGATTAGCGGACACCGTTTGATCGAATAGGTATTTGATCGAATATCAGGCCGTTCGAGGTATTCGTTCCCAATTGAATACCACACGGCATATGCAGTAAAAATTTGAATCCCCTCCCACCTTCCCTGGCGCGTTTTTTGCACCAATAACTGTGCAGGGGAGGTGGGACAGGAACTACGGAGGCAGTGAAAAAAAATGAAAAAAACCATTGGCTGCCAAAAACATGTGACCTCCCATTTATAAGAATGGCCTCCGCCATATTCGTGTCATTTTGTGGTGAGAGATAGGGAGAGAGACACATCTGCTGAGGGCTAGATAGGAAGAACGAAGAACAACGACAAAGGAAGAACGAAGAACAACGACAAACGAAGAACAACAACAGCTCTTCTCAGAGCTATAAACTGCAGGGACAGGAGTCCAGCTTTCCCCGGACGGTGGAAAACAGGGATACAGAACAGTTACTTGTTGCTATATACGTGCAAACCAGCTTTTATTAGGGGTGTCCCCCCACAAAATAGCAGGAATCCCCAGCAGTTACCTCCTGCTATATACGTGCAAACCAGCTTTTATTAGGAGTGTCCCCCACAAAATAGCAGAAATTCACAGCAGTTACTTCTTGCTATATACGTGCAAACCAGCTTTTATTAGGGGTGCCCCCCCCCACAAATTTTCAAGAATACAGAGCAGTTACCTCCTGCTACATACATGCAAACCAGCTTTTATTACGGGTGTCCCCCACAAAATAGAAGGAATCCACAGCAGCTACTTCTTGCTATATATGTGCAAACCTGCTTTTCAGGAAGTGTGTAACCTCAAAACAGGGATACAGAGCAATTAGGTCCAGCTATGTACACTCAATCCAGATATCCAGGGTGTGTACCCCCAAAACCTAGGTGGGAGACACCGAAATTCTGTCCAGGTATGTACGCTCAATATCAGATATCCAGGGTGTGTACCCCAAAACCTGGGTCGGAGACACCGAAATTCTGTCAGGCTATGTACGCTCAATCTCAGGATTCAAGAAGGCGCTGAAGACTCATCTATTCAGGAAGGCCTACAACCTCCAATAACACTATCACCGCACCCCCATCTGTACAGTCTCCCCCTCCCCTCATAGTTTGTAAGCCCTCGCGGGCAGGGCCCTCTACCCCACTGTGCCAGTCAGTCATTGTTAGCATTATATCTACCTGTATATTCTGTGTATTGTATGTAAACCCCCAAATGTAAAGCACCATGGAATTAATGGTGCTATATAAATAAATAATAATAATAATCCAGTTTTTCACGGTGTGTACCCCCAAAACCTAGGTGGGAGAGACAGAAATTCAGTCAGGCTATGTAAGCTCACTCCAGATATCCAGGGTGTGTACCCCCTAAACCTAGGTGGGAGAGACAGAAATTCAGTCAGGCTATGCACGCTCAATCCAGTTTTCCACGGTGTGTAACCTCAAAACCTACCTGGGAGACACAGAAATTCAGTCAGGCTATATCAGCTCAATCCAATTTTTAAGGGTCTACCCCCTGAAGTTAAGTGGGAGACAGGCATTCATTCAGTCAGGGCATGTATGGTCAATCCAATTTTTAAGGGTTTACCCCCCAAAAGCTAAGTGTGATACACAGCAATTCAGTCGTCAGCTCAATCAAATTTTTTGTTCTATCCAGTATTGTTTGCTCTCCATGATGTGAACTATGCCTCTGTCTCTTGAAAAGCAATCCAACATGAAGTCAGCCATGTGTGCCAGTGTGTTACTTGGCATGACTTTGCTGCCCCCAACTGTAAGGGTCACTCTCCATTTCTTCCATTTTACACTCCCCTTCACACCATCTGTGCTGAAGCAATGGGATGCACTAAAGTGCACCCTCAAGCCTCGTGTGGGACAGTGACATGATATGCCACTTCATCCTCCTCGTCTTCCTCCGCCAGCCAACGGTGTGAAGATGACAGAAGTGTGCTCTGAATTTTTTCAGCCTAGTAGAGGCTACTTTTCACTTATGAAAATGGCCGCACTTTGACCAGTATATCAGGCAATGGTGTAGGTTTCAAAGAACCTTTGCACCAACAAGTTGAAAATGTGGGCCATGTGTGGACCGTGTTTGAGTCTGGCAAGCTCCAGATCTGCTACCAGGTTCCGGCCATTATCACATATGCAAACATGCGTGGGCCCAGGTGCAGCGGGGAAAACCATATTGCCCTATCATCCTGGGTGGCATCCCTCACCTCGGAGGCAGTGTGCTGTCTGTCCCCCAAGCTGATGAGCTTCAGCACGGCCTGCTGACATCTCCCCACGCCAGTGGTACAGCGTTTCCAGATCGTAGTTGGGAACGAGGATGCAGCGCAGGAGTAGGCTTTCAGAGAAACCCTGCCATGAATTTTGGGCTGGGAGAGGAGATAGGCCACCCCAGTTTGCACCTCGGGCCCAGACTCCACTACATTCACCCAGCCTGTCATGAAAGATAAGCAGCATCCCTGACCACAGGCTCTTGTCGATGCGTCGGTGGTCAAGTGGACCTTGCAGCAAAGCACAGAACTCTGGGCCCGACTGATGTTATGGGACATGTGTAGGCGCAAGGCGGGGACAGCACACCAAGAGAAGTAGTAACGGCCAGGCCTAGCATAGTGAGGTGCCCCAGCTGCCATCTGGTGATGGAAGGCCTAGGTATCCAGAAGCATAAACGCCAACATCTCCAGGGCCAGCAGTTTTTAGATGAGGCCGTTAAAGGCTTGGGCATGTGGGTGGCTTGAGCTGTACTTCTGCCTGCAATGAAACGCCTGGGAGATGGGGAATGGCTGGGAAGAGGCGCATGATGGTGCAGGCCAAAAGGGTGGATGAATGTGAACTCCCCAATGTGTCAGAGACAGATGTTTAAGTGTCCAGGCTGGTGTAAACAGTGGAAGAGGCAGTGTCGGCAACACCAGGCAACGATTGTCCTGCGTTCGCTCTCTCCCACTGAGCCCAGGGCTTGCCTTCCAAATGACAGCGCACGCAAAAGGTGGTAAGGTTGCTCTATTCAGAGCCCCTACACAGTTTAGACTTGCAAAGTCAAATTTGTCATGTAACTGGTGACACTAGGCACCTCAGTGGCGGTAGTTTGGCCAGGGGATGCCGCTAGCCTCCTGTGTTACAATTTAATCATCTGCCACTTCGTCATCCTCCTCTTCCCCCATCAATATACGCTGTGAAGCGGACAGGAGTGTGCACTGACTATCCTGCTGGAATGGTTCTGCTCCTATGCCCGACTCCACAGCGTACAATGCGTTATCCCTGATGGTGAAGAGGGATTCTTGCATCACACACAGGAGCAGGATTGTTAAAATCAGTAATGTGTCGTCAAAGCTGACCCTCTTGGTGGACTCCTCAAAGACACGGAGAGATCTCGCATTGTTGAGGGAGAACCCCCGCCAGAGTACGGGTCACTTACAGTGGTCAGTCACCTGCTCCAAACCAATCATGCATGTGCGCGCTGACTAGAATGAATTCTAACACATATGTCAGGGTTAATCCCAGTCCATGCAACGAGCGTGATGCCTGTTCACACAGAACTGAGGTTTATTGAGGAAGTTACAGTTTTTATACAGGAATGCAAGAAAGATAAGATAACGGCAGGCTGTAAGCATATACGTCTTGTATCCGAATACACTGGCGATCAGTCATTGGCTCTTAAATTTCAACATCTTTTAGCTTTCGAGTTCCCAGGAAATGATACTGTCTTTCTTGTAAACCACATGACGATCATGTGCGTCAGCATCTGGGTGTGGTACTGGATACAGGCGCCATCTTAATGTATAAACGTTGCACAAAGAAAAATATAATTTCTTAAGCAGTATAAAGCATGTATAAAAATAAGAATAGACATGGTCTACCTTCACAGCATAAGTCTGGCAACATGGGTGAGTTTTGCATGAGTGGCTAGTACATGGAAAATCTTTGGCCTTGCTGCCTCTGGACATGCCTCTGCCTCTAGCCACCTTTTTCCTGCTTAGCTCGCCTCCACATCTACACTACTTTTGCCACTATACATCACCCCTGTCCATGCCTCTGCCTGTAGCCACCTTTTTTGCTGCTTAGCCTGCCTCCATATTTACATATCATACTTGTGCGATTTTTTCCTCTCCTGTACCAGAACAAAGGATGAGATTTTTAACTTATACCGGGGGTCAAGGATTGCAAAAATCCATTAATGTTTGCTCTCCATGATGTGAACTATGCCTTTGTCTCTTGAAAAGCAACCTAACATGATGTCAGCCATGTGTGCCAGTGTGTTACTTGGCATGACTTATAATGAGCTTCTAACCAGCACAGTTTGGTTAATCAGGGTGGATTGAGCCTCTAACCAGAAGAGTTTGGGGGCATTTGGGTTTCTATCCATCCATTTGGGGAAGAAAGAGGGTTTTTTGAGTGTGCTAAGTGTGTAGTTGATAGGCTGTGATGGGGTAAAATTGTAACTTGGACTTGTTAGATGCCCCCAGACTTGCATTCCAGAGGTGTTGTCATCGTTTGCTGAGGTGCCATAGTGGACTTGGTAACCCTTCTGAGTTGAATGGTGGGATCCCCTGAAACGAAGCATTTTTCTCCATAGACTATAATAGGGTTTGATATTCAATTGAATAGTCGAATATTGAGTGGCTATTCGAAACGAATAACGAATATCTAATATTTTACTGTTCGCTCATCTCTAGTCCTTACGGGGTTAAGTGTGGACTACCCGGAGGTATATAGTCAATGAGTGGTCTAACACTAGATAAAGTAAATTACCCTGACACCAACCTACAATGTAGGTGGTGATATAACGTAAACAAAGGCAAAGAAAAAGCCTTCATCAGTACTGCACGTCTGGAGAAAAATCACACACAACAGAAGATTTCCTCCACTTCAAGTTTATGCTCAAATTCTATAGCTCTGCCCTCAACCTCACCAAACAAGTCTATTCCCCTCTCTCATCTCTTCTCTCTCCTGTAATCCTAAAAGACTCTTTGAAAGTTTTCACTCCTTACTCCTATGATTCAGTTGCCATTCACACTCCTCTGTGCAGAGGACCTGGCCACTTATTCCCTTGACAAAATTGATAATATCCATCAGTAAATAATTGCCCAGTCCCCAGGCAGCATTGATCCCCTCCCCCACCACATCATTTATCCGCTCACCTAACACATCCTGCTCATTCTGATTCCTTTTGTCCAGTTACAGAAGAAGTCTCCCAGCTCTTCTCTTCTTCTTGCTCTGCTACCTGCTTTAGTGACCCTTTTTAAAGGCTATTCACGCATATGTGGGGCTCTATCAGCATGATTTTGCTGATAGAGCCCCTTTAAGGATTACATTGCACCTGGTTAAGACTAGAGAAGCAAGTAGTACTCAATCGAGTAGGTATTCGATCGAATACTACGGTATTCGAAATACTCGTACTCGATCGAGTACCACTTGCTGTTCGAATGTAAAAGTTCAATGCAGAACCAGCATTGATTGGCCGAATGCTATACAGTCGGCCAATCAACGCTGGTTCTTCTCCTATCTTTAGAAGTCTTCTCCGTGTAGCTTTCCCGCGGCGTCTTCCAGCTCTTCATTCACTCTGCCAGGCATTGGGCCTGGACAGAGCCGACTGCGCATGTCTGCTTGTACTGCGGGCATGCACAGTCGGCTCTGCCCAGGCCCGATGCCTGGCAGAGTGAATGAAGAGCCAGAAGATGCCGCGGGGACGCTGCAAGGAGAAGACTGATCGGAGGATCCAGCCCGACCCTCACTCGTGGACTTGGTAAGTATAATTTGATCGAACGTTGCCTACCCCTGAAACGAGCATTTCCCCCCATAGACTATTATAGGGTTCGATATTCGATTAGAGTAGTCGAATATTGAGGGGCTACTCGAAACGAATATCGAACATTTTACTGTTCGCTCATCTCTACTTAAGACGACTGAACCCTTGCTCCTAAGAGGACACTACGTCCCCTCTCTCCTGAACTCAAGTTTTTTTCTAAAAATCCCTCGTCAGTGGGGGCCACTCAGTTTTTTTCCCACTAGCTAGTAGTGGAAAAAAGAAGCAACATGCCCTTTCTTGCCGCGGATTCCACGGCTGATTCAGCTGCGGCGTCCATAGCTCGAGACATGCTCCAGTGTAGGCCCATTCATTCGGACCTACACAGGAGCGGGATGCCATGATGGAATGTTCACACAGCGGAAAAGGTTTATGCGATCTTTTCCTCTGTGTGAATATATACTTACTGCATGCCAAGCTTAAAGACATCCCTCATATTATACCATAGAAAATCGTCCTTCATCTGGTTCATTCTCCAGGATTTCCCTTTTATCCACCAGTAGCAGGTTGTGCACTTTACTACATAATCCCACATGGGAGGATACAGGGGAGCGGCGGTCTATACCAACTGGATACCAATCAGATTCGTACTTTTATTCTCAAAGTGACTTTGTACAGATGACAGCTGATATTGGATTGGTTGCTTTAGGCAACTGCTTTGTTTTACTTTTCCACCAGTTTAGATAAATCCTCTCCCATTACATCTTATGCTATTTCAGACATAGTAAAGTTTTTCAGTCATAACTCTAGTACTCTAGCAGCGGCTGCCAGGTGATCTTCCTCACTTCGGTGGAATCCTTTGTACCACACTTTATACCCTGGGTAACATGGTGGCTCAGTTGCCTCAGTCCTAGGTTGGAATCCAGTCAAGGACAACATTTTTGTACTGTATGCTCTCCCCTGGTTTTTGGGCACTCCAATTTCTTCCCACACTCCAAAGTCATACTGATAGAGAGCTTAGATTGTGAGCCCTACTTGGGAAAGTGATGACTATATTTATAAAGTGTTATGCTATATAAATAAGCAAAATATAGAATAACACAGGGAATATCTCTAGTAATATAACAATTCCAGGTCCAATGGTTTAACAACAAAATTTACATCTTTCATAAAAAATGAATATTTGGATACTTGTTTTAAAACCATGAACATTTCTCTACATATCTGACAACAAATTAGTACAATATAACCAGATTTTCTGTAACTTTTTCTGTAACTTTCTGCTTCCTTGAATTAATATTGGTAAGTCAAGAATATGCCAAATTTCAGAAACTATAACAATTATATACAGCCACTGAGGTTCAAATGTATTGCATGTTAAAACAACTGGTATTATAAAATACAGGAGATCGAGAACAAGCAGATATATAAGAGTTCTCACTGCAGTAACATGAGCTTCAGCAGTCTCAGCTCTAAAATTGGTAGCAGAATTCTGCATTTGTTGGATGTGTCTGTACAGAGACATAATGGTGGCCAGAAGAGAAACACAAAATATTACAAAACAAAAAGAAGAAATTGTACAATATAATTTAAAGGAGAGAAATTTTTCTAGAAGGGAATAGCCTGGAGGAGGTAAAAGGGTCGTAGAATTTAAGTACAGTCTTGACAGATCCTGCGCGGCAGAAACACTTATAAGTAAAGAGGCAAGAACAGATACAATAAGGATCCAGGGGAACATCTTGGGGAAGCCGCGCTGAATAGATATATAGAGGTTTTGGTTGATGTTAACAATCTTCAGGCAAAAATGAATGGCGTGCCAGGTGGAAAATAGTAATGTACAGAGGTTTATAGACAAATATATAAGCTGAGTGTTCAGTTGTGTAAAACTTATTAGCATGCTCTGCCCATGGATCAGTTTAGAATATCTGTAACCTACATGAAATATTTTATAAGATAGACCTAATAGTCCAAGTCCAGAGATGAGCTGATCACTTATATCAAGTCTTCTGTTCTTCATCCAGTCCAGAATATTCACAACTACTATGAACATGTATCCGGGGAAAGTGATCAACAAAGCGATATTATCTATAACCAATGTGCTGATGCCCAAAGCTGTTAAAATATTGGTGCCCATATTGTGGAAGGCTCAAGTAAGTGACAATTGCAATTTGAAAAAGAGTTTCCTTCTGACTGAGATATTATGAAAACCCAACATTTTATTGTAAGCTGAAAACGGAAAGATGCAAATTGTATCGGAACATAAATCATCTGATCTTTTAGCCTTGTTTGACTATGATATTTGATCAATCTGAGCCTGACTTCATGAATTTTATGCTTTACAGCGAGAGGATGTACATAAAACAATAGTGACGGGATACATCCATATAGCCATTGAAAAATTGTAGAAAAGCCATTGATGAGGTCAAATTAAAGATTTGTGCCACATTGTAGCTATCAGTGTCAAGTTAAGCTTTGCTATATGAGTACACCATAAAGAAAATAATACATATGGTGTAATATGCATGTAGGGGAAAGTAAATTTGTTTAACCCCTTCAGGACCAGATTATTTTCCCCGGTTCAGACCGGACTAATTTTTGAATTTTGTTTGTACATAATGGTTTTGAGAGCTATTAGGTTTTTTTTTCTCTTAGGTTATTGAAATAATTTTTGCATTTTTTTCGCTGATACATAAAGATATTTAAATTTTTGCAATTTTACTCCTATGATTCAGTTGCCATACACACTCCTCTATGCAGAGGACCTGGCCACTTATTTCCTTGACAAAATTGATAATATCCATCAGCAAATAATTGCCCAGTCCCCATGTAGCATTGATCCACTCCCCCCATTACACCATTGTTCCCCTCACCTAACACATCCTGCTCATTCTGATCCTTTTGTCCAGTTAAAGAACATCACCCATGCATTACTATAGAATAGTGACCATCTAATATCATTTCTTCCCTCTATTTTATACTCAATTTCTCAAAGACTGAACTGCTACTGTTTCCAATATCTACTAACTGACCTAACCCTGATATTTCCATTTCAGTCTTTGGTATTACCATAACACCAAGGCAGCGTGCCCTCTGTATTGGAGTTATGTTTGACTGAGACTAGGGTTGAGCGATCGTGTTCGGAAAAGATCGGATTCCGATCGGCGATCAAGAAAATTTCACGATCGCGATTGGAATTCTGAACACGATCTTTTTAGGTGGGATCGAGATCGGTGATTATTTCCCACAATGATTTGCTACTGGCTAAGCATTGTGATTGTGAGAAAAGCTAACAATGTTAACCTTCACACTGAGTATACGCTCCACTCATTCTGAGCGGAGTGTATACTCAGTGTGAAGGCTCCGCTACAGTTCCATAGGAATGAATGAAAGCAGCCGACACACAGCCTTAACCCCCTGCGCACCGGCTGTCTCCATTCATTCTAATGGGAGACTAGCTAACATCTCTAGTAGCTACTTACCTGCAGAGATGGCTGGTCTGGTGCCCGGTGTTCTCGATCTACTTCGCCTCGCTGCCCCCGCCTCCCAGGTTAATGTTTAAAGAGCTAGGAAGAAGGTGGGGCTTGTAGCTTAGGAGAGTGTGGGCGGGTACAGGGCTGGGAGACATGACGTCTCCCCTCCCAGTACCCGCCCACACTCTCCTAACCCGCCCACACTCTCCTAACCTGGGAGGCAGGGGGCAGCGAGGTGAAGAAGAACGAGAACACTGGGCACCGGACCAGCCATCTCTGCAGGTAAGTAGACACCAGGGGGGACTAAGTAGCCAGAGGATTAAAAAAAAATCCTCTGACTACTTAGTGATTTTAAAAAAATCACTACATAGCGTGGATTCTAACAATTAAAGCGTTCAATTGTTAGATTCCATGCTGTATAGTGAATAGGATTGATTTTAAAATCCAATCTCCGATTAGTAAAAAAATCTCATTGACTTGCATTGGGATCGGAATTGGGATCGAGATCAGGTTCGAATGAAAAATGATCGGAAATCGGATTTCAAAATCAATCCTGAAAAGTCAAGATCGGCTCAACCCTAATTGAGACCTTTCCTTTGGCCCTTCTCCCTCCCATAGCCATCTTCTAGTATCTATCACCGATCAGTCTAAACACTACAGTGATGCCTCCGGTCTGTGTCAGCCACTGCACCGGTTGCCCATTCATTGTAGAATACAATATAAAGTTATCCCCCGAATCCACAAAATTCTTTATGGTGCTACAACTTCCTACATTTCCTCCTCCATCATTTGTCTCCCACCCAATCCATTCTCTTCAATCAGTCCATGACCTAAGAATAACATATCCTGGGCCATCAAGGTAGATAATGTGTAAATAAGCCTTACTTACATATAGAATGGAGGATAACAGTGAATCCAAGGGTAGGCACGATGCCACCTGTACAGTATGTGCAACTGTGTAGTGGCCTTGAAGGCGAGGCAAGGCCCTGCCAGCTACAGTCCTATGAAAAAGTTTGGGCACCCCTATTAATCTTAATCATTTTTAGTTCTAAATATTTTGGTGTTTGCAGCAGCCATTTCAGTTTGCTATATCTAATAACTGATGGACACAGTAATATTTCAGGATTGAAATGAGGTTTATTGTACTAACAGAAAATGTGCAATGTGCATTAAACCAAAATTTGACCGGTGCAAAAGTATGGGCACCTCAACAGAAAAGTGACATTAGAATTTAGTAGATCCTCCTTTTGCCTCTAGTCGCTTCCTGTAGCTTTTAATCAGTTCCTGGATCCTGGATGAAGGTATTTTGGACCATTCCTCTTTACTAAACAATTCAAGTTCAGTTAAGTTTGATGGTCGCTGAGCATGGACAGCCCGCTTCAAATCATCCCACAGATGTTCAATGAAATTCTGTTCTGGGGACTGGGATGGCCATTCCAGAACATTGTAATTGTTCTTCTGCATGAATGCCTGAGTCGATTTGGAGCGGTGTTTTGGATCATTGTCTTGCTGAAATATCCATCCCCGGTGTAACTTCAACTTCGTCACTGATTCTTGAACATTATTCTCAAGAATCTGCTGATACTGAGTGGAATCCATGCGACCCTCAACTTTAACAAGATTCCTGGTGCCGGCATTGGCCACACAGCCCCAAAGCATGATGGGGTTACAGTGGGTAGCAAGTGTTTTTCTTGGAATGCTGTTTTTTTTGGACACCATGCATAATGCCTTTTTGTATGACCAAACTCCTCAATCTTTGTTTCATCAGTCCACAGGACCTTCTTCCAAAATGAAGCTGGCTTGTCCAAATGTGCTTTTGCATACCTCAGGTGACTCTGTTTGTGGCGTGCTTGCAGAAATGGCTTCTTTCTCATCACTCTCCCATACAGCTTCTCCTTGTGCAAAGTGTGCTGTATTGTTGACCGATGCACAGTGACACCATCTGCAAGATGATGCTGCAGCTCTTTGGAGGTGGTCTGTGGATTGTCCTTGACTGTTCTCACCATTCTTCTTCTCTGCCTTTCTGATATTTTTCTTGGCCTGCCACTTCTGGGCTTAACAAGAACTGTCCCTGTGGTCTTCCATTTCTTTACTATGTTCCTCACAGTGGAAACTAACAGGTTAAATCTCTGATACTTCTTTTTGTATCCTTCCCCTGAACAACTATGTTGAACAATCTTTGTTTTCAGATCATTTGAGAGTGGGCTGTCCATGCTCGGCGGCCATCAAACTTAACTGAACTTGAATTGTTTTGTAAAGAGGAATGGTCCAAAATACCTTCATCCAGGATCCAGGAACTGATTAAAAGCTACAGGAAGCGACTAGAGGTTGTTATCTTTGCAAAAGGAGGATCTACTAAATATTAATGTCACTTTTCTGTTGAGGTGCCCATACTTTTGCACAGGTAAAAATTTTGGTTTAATGCATATTGCACATTTTCTGTTAGTACAATAAACCTCATTTCAGTCCTGAAATATTACTGTGTCCATCAGTTATTAGATATAGCAAACTGAAATGGCTGCTGCAAACACCAAAATATTTAGAACTAAAAATGATTAAGATTAATAGGGGTGCCCAAACTTTTTCATAGGACTGTATCTCATATCTATCAAAATCTATCCGAATATAAATGAAATCTACACCATCCTCTAGCTGGCTTAGGTTTCAATTTCTGGTATATGGATCTACCAATTTGCAATAGAATATGCTTCTAAGAAATGTTGACATGTCTCACTCTGGTACAGCCATTCAGTAAGACTTGCACACTGTACGCTAGTTTTAATAAAGCAGCCTTCTGGGGAGATTTATCAAACGAAATGTGGCAGAATATTTATGTAACTCCCACTGTTAACCTGTGTTAGGGAATCCACTAATTATTCCAATCTCCAGGTATGCCATGAGGTGCCAGATTAAAGGAAGGTGTGGTGAAGTATTGAGCGCTTGAGAAATATACAGAGGCACAGACTCACAGTTCTTGTCGCAAACTGAATTCACTGGGTCTTCAACCCATGACTATGATATGATATGTTCTGCAGCCTTGACCGTTATACTATTTGGAATCTTGTTTGTTCTGTGCCTGGTCTCTTCTATTGGAGTAATTGGTTTATGGAGATAACCTTTTCTGTGGCCAATCACAGTTTAGCCTGTCCTATATAAACTCACAGCTTACTCCATCCTGTGCCTGATTATTCTGGCTGTCTGCTCCTTGTTGCCCTGAACCGCACCACTACTTTGCAAATGTCTGATTACAGCTGATCTGCTCCTCCTGTGTACCGATTCCTGCAACATCTGACTACAGCTAATCTACTACTCCTGTGTACTGAACTTTGCAAACATCTGAATACGGCTAATCTGCTGCTCCTGTTTACCGATCTCTGCAAACGTCTGACCACGGTTACTTCTACCTCTGAGGTACTTATCCTGCATTTATTACTATTTAAGTACTGTACCATTTGGACTCCAGGTATGATAACTAGCATTATTATAGTTCCGTTTCCAAGATACAACTCAGTTTATTAAAAACAAAGATAAGGATTATAAAGGGAAATAATGACTTTATGCCAGTTTAAGCATCACATAAAAATATGTATATACTTTAGTCAGAGAATATAATGGGTGTTTACATCTGACGAGTTAACACATGAATACCCATATCTGCCATCTTGAGCACCTGACAACATTAAATCATTATAGTCAGTAGTCTCTGAGAATACTCCGCACAACCATTTTAATGTGGCCTACCCTTATCACCATGTCCTCACAGAAATGGCGCGGGGTGTAGAAACACTCTCATGAACTACAAAGTTTCTCAAGATATGCTGATGAGAATCTGCACTCATTAACCTTCTCAGAAAATCCTGGGCCACGGTGGCTCAGTGGTTAGCACTGCAGCCTTGCAGCGCTGGAGTCCTCAGTTTGCATCCTGCCAAGGGCAAAAAAACATCTGCAAGGAGTTTGTATGTTCTCCCCGTGTTTGTGTGGATTGCCATCCCATATTCCAAAGACATACTGATAGGGAGAAAAAAAAATGTACATACTGAGCCCTATATGGGGTTTACAATCTACATAAAAAAGAAAATTCTATTTCTACATGCCAAGGAAATTCGTCCAAAGGTTAAACATGGACGATACAGAACAAAATGGCTGACTGAACCAATGTCTGTCTTATACAGATATTCTATCCCTCACAACCTGCCAGACTATAGCAGGTTTACCAGGGAGGTTGAAAACTACAATCTTGGACATAGAAACTATCACAGCAATCACTATGTGAGGGAAATCCTGTCATAAACTGTCTATAAAGAGAAAGAAAACTTTATTTACAATGTTCACTTTGATTAACCTAGCAGAGGAAGGAAGTGGGAGGAGCCTGACAGAGAGAAGGAAGAGGAGACTGCAATGGTGGAGGAGTGGGGGGATAAAGATGGAAGAATCCTCTATCTGATCTTGGAGAAGATTTGGAGAAACGGTTTCATCATATCTGAGGGGAAAGAGAAAAGAGCAGTGAGAGAGAAACAAGAACAAGTGAGGCTCCAACAATGTCCCCTGAGGTACAGTGAGAGCAGCCACCATTTTACCTCAGGTAACCCCAGATATACAGCCTCCGCCATTTTGTTTTTTGAGACATTTGCTATTAAGCCACAGAGATCTCCCCTCAGGGATGAAAAGTCTCTGACCAGAGCTTCAAAATGAGCCCCTTTACAATAGTGGTCTATGTAGACGGCTAGCAGAGAAAAAGAAGCGACATGACCTTTCTTCAGGCGTTTTCCGCCTGAAGAAAGCAATAAAAGTGAATGGGGTGTGAAAACCGTGCAGTTTTTTCTGTGCGTTTTTTTTTGCAAAAAATGAATTGAAAAAACGCTACGTGGTTTTTTTTTTCAGCCCATTCACTTTACAGGAGGGGAAAACAGCCTGGCTTTTTTTTTTAATTATTATTTTAAAGCTGTTTTTACAAAAAAAAAAAGCTTGGCAAAGTACAAAAAAAAGCCTCCTAATTAGGAAGTTTTTTTTTTTTGTTTTTTTTTTCCGGTGCCAAAATAAGCCACACGTTGTTTACGTGTGAACTAACCCTAAGGAGGACATTGCAACTGGTTAAGGCTGAGCACTTGCTCCTAAGAGGACATTTTTCCCCTCTCTCCTGAACTCGGGGCCTGTGACAAGTGTGAGGTTTTTTATCTTGTACTGCCAATCTGAGAGTTAGCAAATGTCAGTGTGAATGGGCGCCTGTGTGTGAGTTGAAGCCCCTAAACCTTGAATTTAGCAAATTGTTTATTGCATACATAGTCTCCTATAGTTTATCATTGCCTTATGGAGTCTAAACATATACAAGTGCTAAACCTGTAACAAGACCGTGTACGGACTGTTAACTGTAGGACAAGCTTAAAGTCATTCCTCATAGAGCCTTGTCATCTTGTCATGGTAATATTGTCAGAAACATAACACTGGATAACATGATGGCTCAGTTGCCTCGTTCCTAGGTTTGAAACCAGTAAAGGACAATATTTTAGTATTGTATGTTCTCCCAGTGCTTGCAAGGGTTTTTGGGTACTTTGGTTTCCTCTCTCACTCCAAAGGCATACTGATAGCAAACTTAGATTGTCAGCCCTACTTGGGACGTTGCTATATATATAAGCAAAACCTAGAAGAACCCTGGGAATATCTCTAGTAATATAACTATTCCAGGTATAATGGTTATATATATATTTGTCCAGTCGTTTAAAATTTGTTAGTACCGTATTTTTCGGACTATAAGACGCACTTTTTTTCCCCCAAATTTGGGGGGAAAAGAAGGGTGCGTCTTATAGGCCGAATGTGGCGCCTGGCACCCGCTCTAATAGAGAGGCGGATGTCGGCAAGGGATAGACGCCGGGGCCTGAGACATCGCTGCGCTCCTCTGCCCTGCATGAAGCCAGCAGCGGGAGGAGTGATGCTATTCCACTCCTCCATCCCCCCGCCGCTGGCTTCATGCAGGGCAGAGGAGCGCAGCGATGTCTCAGCCCCGGCACATGTGCCGGCGTCTATCCCTCACCGGCATCCGCCTCTCTAGTACAGCGGATGCCAGGTCAGTATCGGTGGCCCCTTCTCCCCCGGTCCCCACCGGCCCCATACCTGTAAAGTTGCAGGCCGGCTCCTGCGCGGCGATATCGCAGGAGCCGACCTGTTCGGGTGACAGCCGGGAGCCTAATGAGGCTCCCTGGCCTGTCACGGCTATATTAGTATTGCGGCTGGTCTCTATGACCAGCCGTAATACTAATAGACAGAATGTCCCATAGACGGCAATACAGTTGTATTGCCGTCTATGGGACTTGCAATCAAGTGACCGCAGGTTCAAACCCCCGGGGGGGAATAAAATAGTAAAAAAAAAAAAAAGCTTTAAAAATATGAAATAAATAAAAGTTCTAAATCACCTCCTGTCCCTAGAATATATATATATATATATATATATATATATATATATATATATATATATATATATATATATATATATATATAAAAGTAGAAAATCATATCATAAACCACCGGGTTTTTTTCAATACAAGGTGATCTAAGCAATAGATATTCCCCAAAATGGTATAACTAAAAAGTACATCTGGCCCCGCAAAAAAAAACACTCTATGCATCCCCGTACAGCTGCAGGGTCACCTGTCAATGTGGCCTTGCAGCTGTTGCAAAACTACAACTCCTATATATTAAATATTTTACCATTTTTTGCTTCAAAAAATTTTTTCCCTATTTTCCTCCTCTAAAACCTAGTCTTATAGTCCAGTGCGTCTTATAGTCCGAAAAATACGGTATGTACTGCCCATGGATCATATAATGTATCTATAACCCACTTGAAATATTGTATAAGATGGACTTAATAGTCCAAGTCCGGAGATGAGCTGATCACTTATATCAAGTCTTCTGTTCTTCATCCAGTCCAGAATATTCACAACTACTATGAACATGTATCCGGGGAAAGTGATGAACAAAGCGATATAATCTATAACCAATGTGCTGATGTCCAAAGCTGTTATATTATCGGTGCCCATATTGTGGAAGGCTCAAGTAAGTGACAAATTCCTTTGAAAAAGAGTTTCCGTCTGAGTCAGATATTATGAAAACCCAACATTGTATTGTAATCTGATATAGGAAAGATGCAAATTGCATCGGAGCACAAAACATCTGATCCTTTAGCCTTGTTTGACTATTTTGATAATTACCGTATATACTCGAGTGTAAGCCGAATTTTTCAGCACAGTTTTTGTGCTGAAAAAGCCCCCCTCGGCTTATACTCGAGTCAGCAAAAAAACCAGCCGCAATATCAATGTATAGAATCTCCCATAAAATAGTGGGGAAAATAAAAAGCTTTAAAAAAATTAAGTTGTAAATCCCTCCTTTCTCTAGAATACATACAAAAGTAGAAAATGACTGTGAAACACAAACACATTAGGTATCCCTGTGTCTGACAGTGCCCGGTCTACTGAATATAGGGGATCTGCAGTGCTCCTGTTCCGTCGGGTAGGGGTTAATAGGAGCACTGCAGATCCCCTATATTCAGCCAGGCTGAATTCCAAGTTGGGGGAAAAAAACAGTCCTCAATTTCAGGGAAGGGGCAGACAGACAACCAAAACACCTCTATAAAATTGGGTGATTTATAGGGGGTTTCTAATGTATAGCCCAGTGGTTCTTAATCTTGTTTGAGGTACCGAACCCACCAGTTTCATATGCACACTCACCCTTCTTTAGTGATAAATCAAATATGATTTTTTTCCAAATTCAAGACATAGATATATATTTTTTTACTGGTACAAAATGAACCGTGCATATGGCCTAGGATTGAAACCCGGTTAAGAACCACTTGTATAGACCTTTAAAGGGATTTTACCATTAAAACACTTTTTTTTTTTTTTTTTCTGGTTGACACGTAGGAATAGACTTAAGAAAGGCTATTCGTCTACTTTCTTTAGATTTCTTCTCTGCGCCACCATTCGGTAGAAATCTCGGTATTCATCGGTGTGCAAAGGAGTTCTCTTCCAGCACTGGGGGTGGTCCCCAGCGCTCAAACAGCACTAGGGGCATCCTCAATGCTGCGAGAGAACTCTCCAGCGACGCCTACATCTTCTGCAGGAACGTCCTCTTAGGGTGAATTCACACTGAGTAACCGCTAGCTTATTCTGAACGTAAAACACGTTCAAAATAAGCGGCGTCTAAAGCAGCTCCATTCATTTCTATGGGAGCGGGGATACGAGCGCTCCCCATAGAAATGAATGAGCTGCTTCTTTCACTCCGTGCAGTCCCATTGAAGTGAATGGGGAGTGCCGGCGTGTACGCTCCGGCATGAGCAGAGCTTGCCGTATACGCCGGCACTCCCCATTCACTTCAATGGGACTGCACGGAGTGAAAGAAGCAGCCCATTCATTTCTATGGGGAGCGCTCGTATCCCCGCTCCCATAGAAATGAATGGAGCTGCTTTAGACGCCGCTTATTCTGAACGTGTTTTACGTTCAGAATAAGCTAGCGTTTACTCAGTGTGAATGCACCCTTACTGTGTAAGCAGCCATTTTTCATGTGGCCGCAGGCATGCACAGTCAGCTCTGCCTGAGGCCTACAAGTTTGACTGCCTGCAACGGAAGACTCATGACGAGGACATTCCTAAAGGAGATGGAGGCATCACTGAAGAGTTCTCTCGCAGCATTGGCGACACCCCTAGTGCTGTTTGAGTGCTGGAGACCGCCCCCAGTGCTGCAAGAGAACTCATATGCATACAGATTGAAAACCAGGATTTCTACCAACCGGCGGCGTGGGGAAGACCTCTAAACGTAGGAGAAGAATAGCCTTTCTTAAGGCTATTCCTACGTGTCAATCAGAAAAAAAAAATGTGTTTTAATGGTAGAATCCATTTAAAATTCCCTTCAGAAATGTAGTTGTCTCTGACAAATTATTTGAGACATTTTCTTGTGGTTCTGGAAAATTGTTACTCTTGTAAGCCTTCTAACATCCAAAATAAATGAGGATGATTAAATGGTGTGGATATGGGTAAGAATGTGGATGTTGCAGAAGCCTTATGATGTTATACAGTGACCCAGTGGCACAGTGTGAAGGTTGTATCAGCCTTATGAGACCATACAGTGACCCAGTGGAGAGGTGGCAGTAGCACATAAGGCCATACTGTAACCCAGTGGCAGAGTGTGGAGGTTGCAGCAGCCTTATGAGGCCATACAGTGACCCAATGACAGAGTGAGGAGGTTTCAGCAGAATGAGGAGGCCATACAGTAACTCAGTGATAAGTGAGGAGGTGGCAACAGTGTGAGTAGGCCACAGAGTGGCAAGGTAATATAATGTGGAAGTAGCAACAGCCTTAGGAGGCCATACAGTGAACCGTTGACAGAGTGTGGTGAGGCAGCATGATTCATTTAATCTGCTGCTGCATCCGGCATTGGTGGGTGGAAATCCTGGCTGATCCACACTTGATTCATCTTCACAAAGGTGAGTCTCTACACATTTTGGGTGTACAGGCGAGTTCTCCTTGGGGTAACTATTGCCTGTCACACTGAACACCTGCTCTGATGCCATACTACTGGTTGTACAGGACAGCTTTTCCAGGGTAAACTTGGCCAGTTGCAGGCACAATTCCAGTTTGGCTGCCTGGAAGTCTGGTGGATCTTCCACAAAGGGTGGCAGGGTGCTTTCTAAGTATACCACCACCTGCTGGTTCAATTTCTGCTCTGTGTCTAGCTGCTGATGAGCAGCTTTTTCACTATGCGGATGAAGAAAGGTGCTCATCAGCAACTCCAGCTCAGGCTGCTGATGCTGATGGAGCACATACTGCTCCATGCCAGTGCCAGTTAAAGGGATATTCTCATCTACATAATTTTTTAATTTGTAGATGATTAAAAGTTAAACATTTTTGAAAATATAAGTAATTAAAAATTCTGCAGAGTTTTAAAGATTTTCTCTAACTTTCTTAGTGGTGACAGTCTGTTATCTTGATTGGTTGCCATGAATACGACCACCAATGCAGAAACTTTCTAAGGTCAGAAAATCCGCCATGATTTCTTTATTGTGGCCGGGATATCTTCTGCTACATGTAGTGTCCCTGCCTGATAACCCGGCTACAATAAGAAAATCATAGCTGGGTTCCTGAAAAGTCCCAGACCATAGAAAGCTTCTGCATTGGTGGTCGTATCCATGGCAAACGATCAAAATAAAAGACTGTCACCACTAAGAAAGTTAGAGAAAATCTTTAAAACTCTGCAGAATTTTTAATTACTTACATTTGCAAAAATGTTTAACTTTTAATTATCTACAAATATAGATATGATTATGTACATGGGAATACCCCATTAAGTACTCAGTGCCCCCCGGTCAGACATGTGAGAAGATGGACGATGGCGCATATAGGCAGCGGCTAACTTGCCATATAACATGTCTCTATAGTAGTTCAGTTTGTCCTCCCTTTCAGCGTGTGTTTAAAAAAATAATAATAATTTTCACCAGTTGTGAAAGTCTAACACAGTGGAGAGCTAGTAGTCATCCCTCTGCCAAATGGTGACAATTTGGCTGTCACTGCACTAGCAAATGAGCATGCATCAGGCCATTTGTGCAAGTGACTCCAAGGGACTCCCTGAATCCATCTCTACTGCATACTGCCACGGTGTGCCTGGGTCATCAGTCTTCTCCTCCTCATCTCCTTCTTGCTATTCCGGTTGCTCCTGCTCCTCCTCTCCACCCATTTTTCTAGACATTGCTTGTGTTCCAAAGTCCTCCTCAACATCCTCCTTCTCCTCCAGTTCAGCTTCCACAAGGCTCATGTGGCCGCGAGATGTTGGCACCACATCATCAATCCCCGGACCAACCAGATTGAAAGGCATCTTTTCCAGGATGTGAATCAGTGGAATGGTATTTTTCATTCCGTAGTCCTGGCTACTGACTAACAAAGTGGCCTCCTCAAAGGGAAAGGGCAAGCGACAGCTGTCATGCCTGAGCTGCCACTGACTAACATTAAAGTTACACAGGGCATTACCTCTGTCCGCTTGTATCATCAAGAAATCGTTTATGGTTTTTCACTGTTCATATAGTCCATCCAACATATGGAGGGTTGTATTCCAACGAGTGGAAACTTCGCATATCAGCCTATGTTGTGGAGGGCCATGCTGCCACTGCAACTCAAGGAGGATATATGAGTGGCTGAAGTGCATGCAAAGTTTCCTTGACATTTTTAGGATGTCTTGCAGATGGGTGAAACACTTAAGGAAACGCTTGACAACAAGATTGAAGACATGCGCCATTCAGGGCACATGACTCAGCCCTCCTTCACACACTGCCAACACAATGTTTTTGCCATTGTTAGTCACCATGGTTCCGATTTTAAGTTCTCTTGGAGAAAGCCAGGATTAGATTTCTGGATTGAGACAGTGGAGGAGTTCCTCCACATGTTCGCCCATACAAACTAGGTGTAGAACAGCGTGACACCGCTATGCCCTACACATGTGGTATGCTGGAGGAGCACTGGGAGTTGTCCCTGCAGTGGAGGATGAGGCAGACATTGGCCTAATGGCGTGAGAACAAGGAGGCGGATGCGGTGTCACCTGGCCAAGTTGCTTGTGTGGTGGGCACCACATTAACTCAGTGGGCAGTAAATGACACATATTGTCCTGAACAATAACAATAATAGGTATGACTAAATTGTCAAAGATAGACAACCAACCAAAAATAAGCAACCTAAAGTATATGCGTAAATGCATGGGTTCCTTTTAGACTATACCAAGCCCTAAAGAAATCTGTGTCCTCACCATACACATCAAATATCCACAAGAAAAGCAATCGTGAGTATGACACTTAGTATAAAAGGAATATATTACACATCCAGTCTTGGTCAATAAACTTGTCATAATTTATTTATTACATCATACAGATATATAAAAGATGGACATTAGAAGGGGAATCTACAAATACAAACTGACTGGGTAAAAGTGAAGTGCAACAGATGGTATGTGGTCCCTTTAAGTATTTACATACAATGGAATGCACATGGATTAAGCTAATGCCAGAAAGGACCTCAGCATTGGAGTCCTTTATACACCGTGTGTGGACATTATATACACATAGCAATAGTACCAATAGCTGCTGAGGTATATATCATGAGTGGTCACTAAGTTATACACATTGCCACAACAGCTCAAAGAAAGTGCTAGAAGTTTAAAGTTACCATGTGGTCCAATATATGTCTCCTATCCATTAAAGTAATAGCATTGATACACACACTTTGGTGACTATAACAACATAGGTTCACATATATCCTATACCACTATATACAGGTTTAATAGCACTGTGGCTTACCCATGTTGACAACATAGGAGGTATACAAGTTGGGACAGGCACTCACTCCCCAGTACCTGACGCGCGTTTTGGCTTTGCAGCCTTCGTCAGGCTGAGTCATCCCACCTTTACCTCCTCCCATGAGCTGTTTTCGGGTCCTTTTACCATCTCGCACTCTGTTCAACCACTTCCCGAATCCCAGGTGCTAACAGACACCTTTCTGTGTCCTGATGCCCAAACACTGGAGCATCCGCCATCTCCTGGTGATTTTGTGGTTGTGGACCCGCAACCCATCATCAGAGATGATGACGACACACAGTTGCCATCAGGGAAAGCTATTGTCATGTGCGGTGTGCAGGAGGAGGAGCAGATTGAGGAATTGGAAGAGGAGGTGGTGGATGACGAGGCGACTGACCCAACCTGGGCAGGGGTGATGTCTAGCGAGGAAAGCAGTGTAGATCTGGAGGCAAGCGCAGCACCAAAAAAAAGGTGGCTACAGGCAGAGGCATGTCCACAAGCAGAGAACAGCTGCTTCACAGAAGCCAGGCCAGAGCCAGCAAGGCCCAAGATGTTCCCTTTCCTAGCCACTCGTGAAAAACTTCCCCCATCGAGGCCACATTCCTTGATGGTGTGGAGATTTTTCAATGTATGCGCGGAGGACAAATTTAGTGCGGTTTGCACATTGTGCAACTCTGAACTGAGTAGGGACTCTGAAAAGAGCAACTTTACCACCTCAGGCATGCAATGTCATTTGGAAGGCAAGCACTGGGCTCAGTGGGAGAGAGCAAACGCAGGACAATCGTCAGCCGGCGTTGCCACTACTGCCTCTTCCACTGTATGCAGTGTTGTCGCTGCAGTCCAGACCACCAGCCAGGACACCTCCACATCTGCCTCTGTCACTTTGGGGACTTCACCTTCATTCTCCCCTTTTCCTGCCTCCGCTCCCTCTCCTACACCATCATGCGCCTCTTCCCAGCAACCCACCATCTTCCAGGCGTTTGAGCGCAGGCAAAATTATAGCGCAATCCACCCACATGCCCAAGCCTTAAACGGGCACTTCTCCAAACTGCTGGCCCTGGAGATGTTGACATTCAGGCTTGTGGAGACTCAGGCCTTCCGTGACCTGAAAGCAGCTGCGGCACCTCGCTAAGCCGTCCCTAGTCATCACTACTTTTCCCAGTGTGCCGTCCCCACCTTGCACCAGCACGTGTCGCGTAACGGCAGGCGTACCCTTAGTTCCGCACTTTGCACTAAGGTCCACTTGCCCACCGACGGCTGGACAAGTGCATACAGATAGGGACGCTACAACTCACTCACTGCACACTGGGTGAATGTAGTGGAGGCTGGGACCGAGTTGCAAAGTGGGGTGGCCTACCTCCTCTCCCCGCCCAAGATTCCTGGCAGGGGTTCTGAATCATCCTCCTCCCTCCTCCCTCTTCAAGGCTCAACTCACCTCAAGTGCCTCAATCTCTGCTGATAGCTCAGCTTAAGGTCCTCAACTTAATTTGGAAGGCTCACCTCAAGGGCCAGAAAAGTATTTTTTGGAGGTCTCACCATTTCACACACATACACAATGACAGTTAAGGGTGGGGGATGTTGGATTTCCCATTGCCTATGCCATCTGTGGTTGTCAAGGGCAATGTGATTTAAAGGGGTGCTTGCTAATGTTTCTCTAGCTTAAAATGTGTTTCTGTCCATACTAATGTCGAGGAAAGAAGGTTTCCAAGTAGTTTTCAACTTTCAAAGAGGTTCTGAGTTTGGAAAGTGTCTAATTAATAGGCTGTGATAGTGGGGTAATACTGTGACTTGGGTGTGTTAGATGCCCCCAGACATGCTTCCCCTGCTGTCCCAGTTGCATTCCAGAGGTGTTAGCATCATTTCATGGGGTGTCATCGTGGACTTGGTGACTCTCCTTAGTCGAATTGTGGTTTTCCCTGAAACGAGCATTTATTTATTTTTTTTCCCCCCATGATTGGGATTTGATATTCAGTCAAATAGTCGAATATTGAGGGGCTACTCGAAACGAATATCGAATATTTCACTACTCGCTCATCTCTAGACTCCATCTTTGTAGCTTCAGTGCATATTGTTAGGCGTTAATATAAAGGAAACAGAATATTTCCTGAAAGTGAATGTGTGTAGACTATATGGTTTTTTTTTTGCAGGGGTACGTTCAGGAAAAGCCCACTTATCAGGGAACTCCATCAAGTGAGGGCTTCGCACTAAAGATGCCCCAGTACCACACATCTACATTAGAAAACTGGCAGATACATTTTGATGAATTCTCCCCAATGTGCCTTTAGAAATTAGAAGATTCACAACACCAAATCTAATCTATCTTTATTAGTCACACAAATAAATACACTCACCGGCCACTTTATTAGGTACACCATGCTAGTAACGGGTTGGACCCCCTTTTGCCTTCAGAACTGCCTCAATTCTTCGTGGCATAGATTCAACAAGGTGCTGGAAGCATTCCTCAGAGATTTTGGTCCATATTGACATGATGGCATCACACAGTTGCCACAGATTTGTCGGCTGCACATCCATGATGCGAATCTCCCGTTCCATCACATCCCAAAGATGCTCTATTGGATTGAGATCTGGTGACTGTGGAGGCCATTGGAGTACAGTGAACTCATTGTCATGTTCAAGAAACCAGTCTGAGATGATTCCAGCTTTATGACATGGCATTGCATTATCCTGCTGAAAGTAGCCATCAGATGTTGGGTACATTGTGGTCATAAAGGGATGGACATGGTCAGCAACAATACTCAGGTAGGCTTTGGTGTTGCAACGATGCTCAATTGGTACCAAGGGGCCCAAAGAGTGCCAAGAAAATATTCCCCACACCATGACACCACCACCACCAGCCTGAACCGTTACCGATACAAGGCAGGATGGATCCATGCTTTCATGTTGTTGATGCCTTCTGACCCTACCATCTGAATGTCGCAGCAGAAATCGAGACTCATCAGACCAGGCAACGTTTTTCCAATCTTCAATTGTCCAATTTCGATGAGCTTGTGCAAATTGTAGCCTCAGTTACCTGTTCTTAGCTGAAAGGAGTGGCACCCGGTGTGGTCTTCTACTGCTGTAGCCCATCTGCCTCAAAGTTCGACGTACTGTGCGTTCAGAGATGCTCTTCTGGCTACCTTGGTTGTAACGGGTGGCTATTTGAGTCACTGTTGCCTTTCTATCAGCTCGAACCAGTCTGGCCATTCTCCTCTGACCTCTGGCATCAACAACGCATTTCCGCCCACAGAACTGCCGCTCACTGGATGTTTTTTCTTTTTTGGACCATTCTCTGTAAACCCTAGAGATGGTTGTGCGTGAAAATCCCAGTAGATCAGCAGTTTCTGAAATACTCAGACCAGCCCTTCTGGCACCAACAACCATGCCACGTTCAAAGGCACTCAAATCACCTTTCTTCCCCATACTGATGCTCGGTTTGAACTGCAGGAGATTGTCTTGACCATGTCTACATGCCTAAATGCACTGAGTTTCCGCCATGTGATTGGCTGATTAGAAATTAAGTGTTAACGAGCAGTTGGACAGGTGTACCTAATAAAGTGGCCGGTGAGTACATATAAGTAAAACATATATGGAGTGAAATATACAGCATTTCAAAGTAAGATTTTGACCATAGAATAATTGCTAGAACTTTGTACAGCTAGGTTCACTCAGGGATTAGCCACTTCCTAATATACCCTGTATAAATTTCGCACCATTTATCTATTTTATTTCAGTGTCCACCATCAAGCGAAGGTCAGAGCTGAATAGGGTGGAAATAGAAAAAAACTGCATTTGTACAATTTTCCTATGGACTTTGGTTTAACAGAATTAATATGGCGGTCCAGGAATTGGACAATCCCTGGAGGATTACACAGGATTAGTAGCCATAATATCATCACAAACATGTCCAGGAAAAAATTGTTCTTCGCCTGGTTCATTTTCCAGGATTTCCTTTTATCCACCAGTCAGGTCGTGCACTTTACTACATAATCCCACATGGGAGGATACAGGGGAGCGGCGGTCTATACCAACCGGATACCAATCAGATTAGTATTTTTATTATCAAAGTGCCTTGTACAGATGACAGCTGATATTGGATCGGTTGCTTTAGGTAACTGCTTGATTTTACTTTTCCACCACTTTAGATAAATCCTCCCCTATTACATCTTACGCTATTTCAGCATATAGTAAAGTTTTCACTGGCTCACTGATAGGAAACAGAGGGTACTTGTTAATGGTAAATATTCAGACTGGGCCACAGTCACCAGTGAGGGCCACAGGGGTCAGTATTAGGTCCTCTCTTGTTTAATATCTTTATTAATGACCTGGTAGAGGGTTTACAAAGCAGGGTGTCCATATTTGCAGATGATACTAAACTTTGTAAGGTAATCAATAATGAGGAGGATAGTAGAATATTACAAGGGGATCTAAGGAAACTGGAAGCATGGGCGGAAACTTGGCAAATTAAGTTTAATGTTGAAAAATGTAAGGTAATGCACTTTGGGCGACGTAATAAAATGTATGACTATGTACTTAATGGTAAATTACTGGGTAAGACTGCCAATGAAAAAGACTTAGGGATTTTGGTGGACAGCAAGCTTACCTTTAATGACCAGTGTCAGGCAGCTGCTGCCAAGGCAAAGAAAATTATGAGATGCATCAAGAGGTCTAGATTCTCATGACAAGGACATAGTTATGGCTCTATACAAATCACTGGTACGGCCACACTTAGAATATTGTGCGCAATTTTGGGCCCTGATATACAAGAAAGACAAAAGTGAACTTGAAAGTGCAAAGAAGGGCAACCAAAATGATTAGGGGAATGGGTGGACTGGAGGACAACGAGAGATTAACAAACTTGGGGTTATTTAGTTTAGAGAAAAGACGTCTACGGGGAGATCTAATAACAATGTACAAATACATGAAGGGACAATACAAAGAACTTTCTAAGGGTCTTTTTACTCCTAGACCAGTGACAGTGACAAGAGGACATCCTCTACGTCTGGAGGAGAGAAGGTTTCACCAGAAACATAGAAGGGGATTCTTCACAGTAAGAACAACGAGGCTCTGGAACTCTCTGCCCCAGGAAGTGGTGATGGCGGATTCACTGAACAAGTTCAAAGAGGGCCTGGATGCCTTTCTTGAAGAGAAAACTATAACAGGTTATGGACTCTACATTTAGGACATGTTGATCCAGGGTTTTTATACTGACTGCCAGATTGGAGTCAGGAAGGAATTTTTTCTCTGAAATGAGCAATTTCCATTCTGCTGGATTAACACTGTAGGGGGGAGGCTAAGGGGGCGTGGCGGAGCAGCGTTAGCAGGCAGGGAGAGGACCTGCTCTCTGCCTGAGCATGAGGGGAGGCGGCTGGAGCAGCACTGCATCCATGGGGCCTCCCCAATCCACTGCTCGGTGATGGTGACGCTAAGCCAGTCCAGGACAGCTTGTCCTGGACTGGTTTAGTCAAGCAAAAATGCCGCCCTCCCCGGGGCCCTGGCATAGCGCTGCCTGAAGCGGTCACTTCAGGTCGCCTCATGGGAGGTGCGGCACTGGGTTGGACTTAATGGACTGATGTCTTTATCCAACCTCATCTACTATGTAACTATTAGAGATGAGCGAACGGCGTTCAATCAAATTGATATTCGATCGAATATCAGGCTGCTCGAGATATTCGATTCCAATCAACTATCACGAGGCAAACGCATTAAAAATTTGTATGCCCTCCCACCTTCCCTTGCGCTTTTTTTTGCACCAATAACTGTGCAGGGGAGGTGGGACAGGAACTACGATAACGTAGGCATCGAAAAAAATTGGGAAAAGTAATTGGCTGGCTAAATCAGGTGACCTCCAATTTATACAAATGGTGGATTTCAGATCCGGTTCATATGAGACTGTGAACTATGTGACTGTGAGACGGGGATAGATGTACTAGCAGAGTTGGCTAGGGATTAACTTTATTTAGGTAGGAATGTTACTCAAACAGCTCTTTGGGGCTCTATCTCGTCGGGATCCCTGTCAGCTTGCGTTATGCGGGAGCTGACTTTTTCTCATAGGATTGCATTGACCAGCATTGATTGGCCAAATGCCATACAATGTACAGCATTTGGCCAATCAACACTGGTTCTGCTGGAGGAGGCGGAGTCTAAGATTGGTCCACAGCAGTCTCCATTGTGGTCTGATCTCAGATGTAGCAGAATGGACAGAGTTCTGCTACACCTGAGATGCAGCAGAGCTGGCCATGCGCTGAACCCTGCTACATCTGAGATACAGCAGAGCTGACTGCGCCGAACCCTGCTGCATCTCAGATGTAGCAGAGTTCAGCAAACAGTCAGCTCTGATGCATCTCAGGTGTAGCAGAGCTCAGCACACGGCCAGCTCTGCTGCATCTCAGGTGTAGCAGAGCTGTGTCAACTCTGCTATACCTGAGATTGGACCACAATGGAGACTGCTGTGGACCGATCTTAGACTCCGCCTCCTCACAGACGAGCCTCTGGCAGAACCAGCATTGATTGGCTGAATGCTGTACTCTGTATGGCATTCGGCCAATCCATGCTGGTCAATGCATTCCTATGAAAAAAAGTCAGCTCCCGCTCAGCTCTTATCGCATTATTAGTGGCATAATACAGGGACTTGGGCATGTAGATGCCCCCAGACATGCTTCCCCTGCTGTCTCAGTTGCATTGCAGAGGTGTTGTCCTCATTTCCTGAGGTGTCATAGTGGACTTGGTGACTCTCCTGAGTCGAAAGGTGGGATCCCCTGTAGCAAAGCATTTTCTCCCATAGACTATAATGGGGTTCAATATACATTCAAATAGTCAAATATTGAGGGGCTATTTGAAACGAATATCGAATATTTCACTGTTCGCTCAACTCTAGTAACTATGTAACTATATGTCATAACTCTGGTAGAGGAGCGGCAGCTGCCAGGTGATCTTCCTCTCTTCGGTGGAATATTTTGTAACACTTTATAACCTAGGCAACATGGTGGCTCAGTAGTTAGCAGTGTTACCTTGCAGTCCTTGGGTTAAATCCAGTCAAGGACAACATTTGCATGTAGTTTGTATGTTCTCCCTGAGTTTTCATATACTTTGGTTTTAAGGTATACTCCAATGCCATAATATAAGGGAGCTTAGATTGTGAGCTCTACTGGGGACAGCATTGACTATATCTGTAATGTGCCATGCTATATAAATATGCAAAATATATAAGGCCCCGGGCAACATTGGGTAATTTCTCTTGTAATATAATAATTCTAAGTACAAATTTTAAACAACAAAATTTACATCTTTCATACAATGGATATTTCTTTACAAACCATGAACATTTCTCTACATTTATGACCACAGGTTAGTACAATATAGCCAGATTTTCTGTAACTTTGTCTGTAACTTGCTGCTTCCTCGAATTAATATTGGTAAGTCAAGACTACGCCAAATTTCAAAACACATAACACTTACAGCCACAACCTGAGCGTCATATCTTTTATGTATTAATAAAATTGGTAATATGAAATTAAGGAGATTGAGAACGAGCAGACATATAAGAGTTCTCACCGCAGTAACATGAGCTTCAGCAGTCTCAGCTCTAAAATTGGTAGCAGAATTCTGCATTTGTTGGATGTGTCTGTACAGAGACATAATGGTGGCCAGAAGAGAAACACAAAATATTACAAAACAAAAAGAAGAAAATGTACAATATAATTTATAGGAGAGAAATTCTTCTAGGGGTGAAAAACTTGGTGAAAAGGAAATATTATTTATGGACAGACTTGACAGATCCCGAGCGGCAGGACCACTTATAAGTAAAGAGGCAAGGACAGATGGAATAAGGATCCAGGGGAACATCTTGGGGAAGCCGCGCTGAATAGATCTATAGTGGTTTTGGTTGATGTTAACAATCTTCAGACAAAAATGAATTGCGAGCCAGGTGGAGAAGAGCAAAGTGCAAAACTGTATAGACAAATATATAAGGTGAGTCTTCAGCTGTGCAAAACCAGATATTACGTGGCGCCCATGGATCTGTATAGTATGTCTATAACCTACTTGAAGTATTCTGTAAGACAGACCTAATAGTCCAAGACCAGAGATGAGCTGATCACTTATATCAAGTCTTCTGTTCTTCTTCCAGTTCAGAATATTCACAACTACTATGAACATGTATCCGGGGAAAGTGATCAACAAAGCGATATTATCTATAACCAATGTGCTGATGCGCAAAGCTGTTATAATATCGGTGCCCATATTGTGGAAGGCTCAAGTAAGTGACAAATTCCTTTGAAAAAGAGTTTCCGACTGACTGAGATGTTACGAAAACCCAACACTTTATTGTAAGCTGATATAGGAAAAATGCAAATTGTATCGGAGCACAAATCATCTGATCCTTTAGCCTTGTTTGACTATTATTGAAATTTAAATTAAATCAATCCGAGCCCGACTTCATGAATTTCATGTTTTAAGGTGAGAAGACGTACATTAAAAAAAATTTGTGACAGGATACACTGATATTGATAAGGTCAAATTAAAGTTCTTTACAACATTGTAACTAAGTGTCAAGTTAAGCTTTGCTATATCAGTACACCAGAAATACAATATTAAACATGGTTTTTTGTGCATGTGTCTAAAGGCTACCTAGAGGAAACTAAATTTGTTTAAACACTGCATTGGTTCAGGATTGGATATATTTTCAATTTTTTTATGTACACGTGGTTTTGAGGGCTATAACTTTTTTGGGGGTTGTTCAAATTAATTTTTGCATGTTTTTTCGGTAGCACTTAGGGCTTTATTTTTTCTATTTGTGTATGTTTTTCATTTTTTTTAACCCATTAGTGACCATCCTGTTTTGGACCTTAATGATGAAGCCAAATTTTGGAAATTTGCCATGTGTGACTTTATCAGTGAATAATTCTGTAACAGTATATCGCATCCAAGTGATTCTGATATATTACCCCACTTCTCCCCTGTTAAAAATGTACACTTTGTGGCCTTAGTCCTATGTACACACATACAGTAAGGCCCAAGAGGTAGGGAGGGCCAATTGGATTTCTAAACACAAATTTTGCAGATATTTTAGGACCATTGCACATTCGAACTAGACTTGAGTTACCGAAACTATTGAAAACCCCCATAAATGACACCATTTTATAAACTAGACCCCTTAAGGTATTCATTGAGGGGTATAGTGAGTATTTTGATCCCATAGGTTTTGAAAAAATTTGCCTCAAACAAAAATGTTTCAGATTTTTTTTACACATAAGTGTCACTTTATAGGCAGTTTTTTTTGTGCACATCACATGAAAATGAAGAAACACACCCCAAAATATATCACCCCACTTCTCTGTGCTAAAAAATGTACACTTTGTGGCCTTATTCTATGTACGGATGCACAGTAGGGCCCAAAAAGAAGGAAGCACTAACTGGATTTCAAGACTCCATTTTTGCTTCAAAATGTTTCAGGCCCATTGCACATTCAAACAAGATTTGCGTTACCAAAACAATTGAAACCCCCCATCAATGAAACCATTTCAGAAACTAGACCCCTTAAGGTATTCATTGAGGGGTATAGTGAGAATTTTGATCCCATAGGTTTTGAAAAATTAAACAATAGAAAATTTAATTTACAGTTACTATTTCCAAAATTCGGGCATAATTTTGTATATGGCTACTGCACATATGCACGCCGTTTTTTTTTGGGGGGGGGGGAATTGTCAGTGTCAGTCAGGGCGGGTTCACACCAGTGCCCGATATCCATTTTGAGGTTTCCGTCTTCTGCCGACAGGAGACGGAAACCCAGCATTTAGTGTCCGCTGGTGAGCGCCCGTGAGTGGTTTTGCTGCGGAGATCAGGAGACACTCACGGGTGGATAATTTTCAAACCCTTTCAAATGAATGGGTATGAAAACTGCCTGTCGGTTTCTGTCTCCTGTCCAGTTTCTCGGGCAGGAAACGGAAACCTGCCAAACGGAGACCAGTTGCTCGTGTGAACCCGCCCTAAATCAAACTTTATTATGTGTGTTTTGTGTGAGGGGCCCTGTATAATGTTTATTATCCCCCCCCCCTCGACTGATTGGGGAGGGAGGCAATAATAAACTTTACTTTTACTTTTTTTTTTTTCCAATTTCACTTCTTTTTTTTTTAACACATTGCTGATCACTGATAGACAGTGTATACCGGTGATCAGCATATAGAAGACCCTCTATGAGGGTCTCCGATCACCTCTCTTTACTGTCAGCTGACTGAGGCAGCTGACAGCAAGGTCTCCCTCTCCCAGCAGCCCATTTTGGAGCTGGCTGCCAGAGGAAGAAGCGGAGCAGCAGGGGTCCAGCAGGAGAGTAAGTAGACCCTAAGTTTAAGGCTCAAGCAAGTGACAAATTCCTTTGAAAAAGAGTTTCCGACTGACTGAGATGTTACGAAAACCCAACATTTTATTGTACGCTGATACAGGAAAGATGCAAATTGTATCGGAGCACAAATCATCTGAGGTTTTAGCTTTGACTATTTTGATATTTAAATGAAATCAATCTGAGCCCGACTTTATATATGTCATGTATTAAGGCGAGAGGATGTACATAAAAAAATAGTGAGGGCTCAGCCCTCCTTGATGATTCAACAACAAGGTAAATATATGTACCCTTAGTTGCAAGTCAAAATCCACAAAAATAAGTGTAAGAGCTAAAATGTAACTTTTATTATTATTTGCAATAAAAATACTTGTGCTTATACTTGCTGAGTGCGTTATTTTGGGGAAGACTGATGATGGTGTTAGAGGAATCTGCCTACTGGAAGTCCCATCTTATTCTGTGCCTTACACCAATCAATAATAATAATAATGCATTTTATTTCTATAGCGGCAACATATTCCACAGCGCTGTACAATTTGTAGGGTTCAAATACAGACAGAAAGATACATTACAAAGAAAATCATTTCACACAATGGGACTGAGGGCCCTGCTCACAAGAGCTTACACTCTATGAGGTAGAGGGGGTGACACAAGAGGTAGCAGGGGTGGCATTGCTTATACAGAGGTCAGACCCTTTTGTAATAGAGGTGACTGTCATTGCATAAATATAAGACTTTATGAGCCGTCGACAGTCGTGTCCTTTAACATGTGGATGGTGCTTGGACATATAGAGTTAGCATGAGATGACATCTCTGTAGCGTCTATTACCCTAACACACCCATAAAAAAATCTCTCTCAAAACAACCACCTAGCCTGTATGGCTTATATCAGTGTGAATGGTGTTTGAGAACCTGGCAGCAGGGTCTGGAAAAACCGAACCAAGCAGTTATTAATCGTACATTATCCCAATATATGGACCCTACATCACGTGTCATAATAAAAGATAGTACACTGTTAGCAATTAATGGTGGGTCTGGTTATCAACAGTTTCCTCAGATAGTCATCTTATGTATAATTTCTGTGCCCCCAGCATTGGGGGCCTTTCATTGCCTTTCTATTCCCCCTTCCAAAGAGATTACAAGGCAGAGCGGGTGTGATTTTATGTTATCTTGGAAAAGCCAGGATTCGATTTCTTGATTGAGACAATGGAGGAGTTCCTCTCCTGTGTGACTTTGTTTGACCAGGCAAGCGAGGTGTAGAATAGCGTGACACCGCTGTGCCCTGCACATGTGGTATGCTGGAGGAGCACTGGGAGTTGTCTACACAGTGGAGGCTGAGGACATAGTGGAGGATGAGGCAGACATTGCAGAACTAACAGTGCAAGAATGTGAGGACAGAAGTGACATCACCTGGCCAAGTTGCTGGTGTGCCTGGACAGGCACCATATTAACCCAGTGGGCCATAAATGATATATATTGTTCTTCACCGTCATTACAGCTCCACACGTCAGCGCTGCACTTTGGCAGACACCGACAGGCTCAAGAACTGACCCACATTCTATTCTACATATTTGTGCATGGCTGGTACTTCCTTCTTGGCAAAGAAATGATGGCGTGGGACTTTCCACCTTGGCTTGATGCAAGCTATCAGTTCTCTGAAAGGTGCAGAGTACAACAATTGGAAAGGGAGTGACTGCAGCACCAGCAACTTGGATAGGAGCATATTCAGCTTCTTCACCTTTGAATGAGTGCACGCATACTGTTGTTTCTTAGATATAGATTCTCTGATCGATTGATGTCACAATGACTGACTAGGAGGAGGAGGAAAAGCAGGAGCATCTCAACTAGCACATGATGGTAAGGACACACATGTTCCTTCAGCTGAGGTGGTGGAGTCTTGGCAGCCTGAAACGGGGTGCATGCCACTGGATGGAACAACAGTTTCTGCGGCAGGCTGGACCACCACATTGGAGCCACGGTTCTCCCAGGCCACTTTATGGGGATGCTGCATATATTGACGCAGGGCTGTGGTGCCAACTTTGGCATCCTGGCCATGCTTCACCTTTTGCCCCAGATTGAATATATGGCCATGTTCACCTCCCCCGTGGCTTAACAAAAAACTACCACTCCACCAAATAGGTGATTTTACCCCAACACTCCGCACTGACTGACTGTTACTGCTATTACCTCTGTGAGCCCCTGCACCACTGCTTACTGTGCAGGTAGGCTGCTGCAAATCGAGTGGTCTAGCATGGGCACGTTTGTCTCCCAACCTCCTACTGATGCCACCCTGCTGACTCTGCCACTGATTATACGCAAGCTACCACCTTCTTTTCCCGATGACGATGAAGACCCTTTGTCACCTAGCTCCCAAATGTGATCAGCTACATCGTCATCCACTAATGTCTGGAGCTCACTAATATTCAGGACATATATTGTTCAGGACATCTGAGGGTACAGGGCCTGCTACTGGGCCATGACAACCAAGGTTTGTGTCTGACATACTCACCGACTTTTGGCTGGGGGTGTCTGATGTGACTTGGGATGAAGTGGATGATCGAATCAACCAGTCAACAACTGTTAGGTTGCTTGTCAAGACACAACCACTGCTTGACACTGGGAGCTCAGGCCTCTGTGAGTGACCCCTGCTGCCAAGGCCCCTTACTCGAACTGTGCTTGCGCCAGAAACATTTAGGCTTGTGGCTGTCCCCTGTGCATGGCCTGTCGCTTCTCTGTCTGACATACTGAGAAATGGCCTGTAATGTGATAGTGGGGAACAAAACAGCGGATATGGGCAGAATTTGTTTCCCCACTGATAAACTACTTTAAATAAGTGTATGAACAGATGACCAGGGCCGCCAATAGGCCAGTATTACCGCTACTGGCGTCAGGGGCCCGGCCAAATTGAAAAATGGGGGGGGGGGGCCCGGTTTTGGCCAGCCCCCTGGCGCCCACAGCAGCAATTGTTCCCTCGGCCGCCGTCACTGTAATATAGTCGGGCAAGTGCCGGGGCCCCCAGAGCCTCTTGGGGCCCCTCGGCACTTGCCTGTCCCGATTTCAGCTCATCAGCTTAATTTACAGCTGAATACACAGACGATTAACGCAGGAGCTCAGCTCAGCTCCTGCTTTAATGCTGCGCCCGGCTTCGGCGTGTGTAGGCGCGATGTTATGACGTCACATCGCGCTTACACCTGTCAGTGGAGTGAGAGGAGCGTCAGAGAGAGGAGCGGCGATGGAAGGAAGGGTGAGTGTAAATAAGTGTTTGTTTTGTGTAACATAACATAATGAAGGGGGCCCATGAAACTGGGGGGCAATTGAAGGGGAGGGGGGGAATGGCATGACACTGTGGAAGATGAAGGGGGTGAGGAGAGAATGGCATGACACTGGGGCAGATGAAGGGGGCAAGAATGACATTACACTGGGGCAGATGAGGGGGGGAGAATGGCATTACACTGGGGCAGATGAAGTGGGAGAATGGCATGACACTGGGGCAGATGAAGGGGGTGGGGAGAGAATGGCATGGACACTGGGGCAGATGAAGGGGGTGGGGAGAGAATGGCATGGACACTGGGGCAGATGAAGGGGGGGGATGGCATGACACTGGGGCAGATGAAGGGGGGAATGACAGCATGAAACTGGGGACAGAGATGGAGAGGGGGACATGAAACTGGGGGCAGAGGAAGGGTGTATATGAAACTGGGGGAAGAGATGGAGGGGAGGCATATAATTTACAGGTGACTGTAGGAGGATTATACTGTGTGGGGGCACATGAAAATGAATGAGAATGGGTGGAGTCAACAGAAAAGTGGGCGGAGCTAAATTTGTTGCGGCGCGCAGAGTGCGCTGCACATTTTCTCCCTCTTTCTACTCTTCAAAAGTTGGGAGGTAATACATAATTGGTATGTCACAAAATAAAGTAGTGTTAAAATGGCGGGGGGGGGGGGGCAGTCACTTAGGGTATATGGGGCCCCAAAATTCCTGGTGGCGGCCCTGCAGATGACTGTAGTGATAACAGGATAAGAATTCCGTTTTCTTTGGCAGATTAGTACTAAAACGGTGAATAAGCTCTATATCATAAACACCTTGAAAAAGGCATGAGAACACATAAGTGCAGGCATTAGTTGATGATAAGTCACTGTTTTGGGCTGTAAAAGGCTTGTTGTGTTCAACTTTGAAAACACAGGTATGAGTAATGAGCAGCAGTATAGCGGCTGCATTGTGTATTAAGATTCTTGCCGTTCATGACGCTGCAACCACCCCAAATTCTTTTTTGATTTCCTCCCTATATTTTCCATACACTTGTAATCCACTTTCTCTGATTTTGTATCCATTTTCCATCACTGTCCCTAGCTCCTGCTAATGTCTGTCCCTGCATAAGAGCAATGTAAAATGACAGTATCTAAAATGGCTGATGGTTTTTATAGGACTGTGACATCACAGGGGCTACTGACTGCTGATTAGCTGACCGATTGGCATTGTAGGTGATCGCAGGTTCCCATTGTCTGACCTGGTGCAGCGGCCATTTTATTAAAAAATGCAATTCGATGCATTGAAGTGTGAGGAAATCCAGATTCTTGGTGAATCAAAGATTTCCTGAAATTCCAATCGAATTCCACTTCTGCGAAATTGATTTGCTCATCTCTAAATACGATATTGATATGAGCAGCACTCTCCTTATCTTGTAGATGGGTACACTTGTTCCACTGGTGGATGACTGTAACCCACCAATTGTAATAGAATCTTGTATTAATAGATGGACAGCACTCCAGGTAGTTGGGCTTACTTGTAATTTTTATTTTATTCCATGTTAGAACAATATATCATATCATATACAGGGTGTAGATATTTTAAGAGCCTAGAGCACCGTTTCGGGCTTCGAGATCCCTTCCTCATCCAATTAGAATATATGGGCGTGATGGCTGCCGCATATCTAGCAATAATATGAGGACTTATTGTGTGCGGGATCACATGACACTATTTTGGGGTGCCTATAACTTATTGAATCAAATTTTTTAACTGTTTTTGTGTTTAATTTAAAAAGACAGAAATTTTGACATTATGTTTTGCCATTTAAATGTTTTGCAGTGTACAGCATAAGTAACATGTTACCTTTAACCCTCTACCGACATCCGCCGCACTAGTACAGCAGATGCCGGGTGCTTAAGTATGGCAGCTGCCCGGGAGTGGGGCGGCCACCATAGCCACTGGGTGTCTACTGTTTAATACAGTAGACACCCAGTGCTAATGCCCCCGGTTGGTGCCTGCACCGATTAGGGGCATTAACCCCTCCGGTGCCTCGGTCAAAGTTGACCAAGGCGCCATTTTCCTGGCACCACCATTTTGCCAGTGATTGCTGGCACCCAGAGCAAGCTCCGGGGCCGGGATCATGTCATGACAGCGGAGAATCTTGTGAAGGCTCCCCGGCCTGTCATTCAATGGATTCTATTGCCGGCTACTTTATGTAGCCTGCAATAGAAGAGCCGGGTTTTTGCAATGCATCGCAATACATTATCATTGCAATGTATTGCATTAGTGATCAGACCCCTTAGGGGGTCTAATAAATGCAAAATATATATATATATATATTCAAATCGCTCGGTTTTATCTCTACACTTTCTCAGGACCTGGGATCTGGTGTGTTCCAATGGGAGTTTGGCCCATGTGCCAGGGCCCATGTCATCTCTTTTTGATAACCCTATGTCCCCCCCAGGTTCTCTGTGGATCAATTTCTTTGCTGGCGTAGAGGTGATGATGTTCGTATCCGTCAGGTGGCTGGGGACCCCCCCCCCTTCTCCCGTTTGCTCAACTGTGCCTATCCTACCCGGATCTCTGCCTGTCTTCGCTGGAGTATAGCCAATTGTCTTCCTTTCTGAGGAAGCTCTCATTATCTCCCCTTCTCCCTTGTCCACCCTGGAGTCAATCCTTTCCTGAGCAGATTCTACCCCACGCACTCTCTCTTTATTATATGATGTTCTCCTCAACGATGCCACTCCTGGGCTCCCTCCCTATGCCGGATCTTGGAACTCTGATCTCCCCACTAGTCTGTCTTATTGGTGTTGGCGCTGGGGTACCGAGAGGGGCACTATGCTCCACATATGATGGGAGTGCGATGTTCTTAGACCCTTCTGGGATGCGGTTTTCTCCCTGTATTCTAAGGTATGTGATCATCCTACTGCCCCATCGCCCCAGGTGACCCTTCTCTCAGTCCTCCACAGTAAGATCTCTGAGATCAAAAAGGATCTCGAGGTACTTTGTTACGGCCAACAGGGCTGTCATTCCTAGGCATTGGCGCGGCTCTGCTCGGCCTTCCATGCTCAAGTTTCTGAAGGATCTTCTTCTTATTAGGAGAATGCAGGCCCTGGTTGTGGAGGACTCTCCATGCAGACTCCATCTTTTGTAGCTTCAGTGTATATTTTTAGGTGTTAATATAAATGAAACAGCAGATTTCCTTAAAATGAATGTGTGTAGACTGTATGGTTGTTACGGTTCTGTGTGTGTGTATATATAAAAATAATAATTAACACAAACAGAACCGCTAAGCTGCAGAGCACTGCAGCGAGGTCCACAAGCCCAGATGAGCAGCCGTATGTCTGAATATGAACCACCAGTTAAACTGCACTGGCAGTGATGTTGTGCGGCACCAATGTGAACAGGCTGCAACAGACTCTCTCCAGTTAACTTCACTGGGTGAGCATGCCTATGTATAGCAGTTGAGTGAAGTCAAATGAAGCCTTGCAAGAAGCACCTGCTAATTACAGCAGGGGAACCAGGCCCTAGCATATGCTTCACTCTGCTGCACAAACAAGACTGCCAGGGGTTAACTTCACTAGTGGTCAGTCACACAAAAAACTCCTTAACCTGCTAGGAGCTGTAAAGCAATTAGACAAGGAATAGGCTTTACTGATTCCCACTGGCAAAGCCAAGGAATTCTAACTTGGTCCCTAGACAGCTCCTGCCATTAACTGGAACCTGGCCCTAACCTCCTGTCTCAAAGTATTTCTAGTCAAAGTGTGAGCATCAGGCGGGCGTCGGCTCACACTATATAAAGGCTAGTCCCCGCCCAACAGGGCGGTGGCCATGACCTCACCGATCATGATCAGTATGGGCAAAATGGGACTTAGCCTCTGAGCAGCTCCAAAATGTTTGAGCATGCTCTGTGGGCCAAAAGCTGGACTTAGACTCTAGACACCTCACTGCACAACGCCGAGGGCGAGGTTTGGATTGGCCCACATTGGTCGAGAAGCCTGCGGGACCCAATCCTAACAATGGTCTATAGCAGGGGTACCTAACTACTTTCTGTAAAAGCCCACTGATCAGGGTACCCCATCAAGTGAGGTCTTTGCATCAAAGATGAGCCATAGTAACACACATCTACAGTAGAAAACTGGCAGATATATTTTGATAAATTTCCCCAGTGTGCCTTTAGTAAAGAGCAGATTCACAACACCAAATCAAAAGTATCTTTATTAGTCACACAAATAAATACATATAAAGCATATATGGAGTGAAATATACAGCACTTCATAGTAGGACTTTGACCATAGAATAATTGCTAGAACTTTGTACAGCTTTGTAGTAGGTATAATGGATGTGGTTAGATGAGAGGTGGGTAAGGGTCCCAACCCATACGTAGTATAATAAAAAGTCCCACCAAAAGTAACTTCTTTAGTGTGAATGCTTTAATATCGGAAGTTTTTGAACAGAGTTGGTGAAAACGATACATAAACGTTTTCGGCCCAGATGGCCTTCTTCAGACTCCTCAAAGCTGTGTCACTGAGATGGACGCCGGTGTTGTAGTAGACTAGGTACAGGGGTGATGACCCTACCTAGTCTGGATATAGATCAGTGAAATGGCCAGGTCAGCTGTTTGTAATGCAGGGTTGGCTGCAAGGTGACGCCTATGGTATGCTTGAAGGAGTAACGCATTGGTGGTGCAGTGTACCCTTAGGGAGCTGAGAGTGAAGCGTCCTGGTTCATTGGTGACGCCACCAATGAACCAGGACGCTTCACTCTCAGCTCCCTAAGGGTACACTGCACCACCAATGCGTTACTCCTTCAAGCATACCATAGGCGTCACCTTGCAGCCAACCCTGCATTACAAACAGCTGACCTGGCCATTTCACTGATCTATATCCAGACTAGGTAGGGTCATCACCCCTGTACCTAGTCTACTACAACACCGGCGTCCATCTCAGTGACACAGCTTTGAGGAGTCTGAAGAAGGCCATCTGGGCCGAAAACGTTTATGTATCGTTTTCACCAACTCTGTTCAAAAACTTCCGATATTAAAGCATTCACACTAAAGAAGTTACTTTTGTACAGCTTTGGTCACACAGGGATTAGCCATTTCCTAATATATCTCCTGTATAAATTTAACTCAACTTATCTACTTTATTTCAGCGTCCACCATCAAGTGAAGGTTGGAGCTGAAAGGGGTGGAAATAGAAAAGAAACTCCATTTAATATTTTACTATAGACTTTAACAGAATTAATGTAGTTGTTCAGGAATTGGCAATCCCTGTAGGATTACACACGGGAATAGTAGCCGTAATATCAACAAAACATGTCCTGTATTATACCAGCAGAAAATTGTCCTTCACCTGGTTCATTTTCCAGGATTTATCTTTCATCCACCAGTAGCAGGTCGTGCACTTTCCCCACATGGAAGGATACATAGGAGCGGCGGTCTATTCCAACCGGATACCATTCAGATTAGTAGGTTTATTCTTTCGGTGGCCTTGTACAGATGATATTGGATCGGCTGCTTTGGGCAACTGCTTCATTTTACTTTTCCACCACTGTAAAGAAATCCTTCTCCATTACATCTTGTTATTTCAACACACAGTAAAGTTTTCAGTCATAACTCTAGTAGAGGAGAGGCAGCTGCCAGGTGATCTTCCTCTCTTTGATGTAATCTTTTGTACCACACTGTATAACCTGGATAACATGGTGGCTCAGTGTTTCCTTGCAGCGCTGCTGTCCTTGAGTCAAAGCCAGGCAAGAACAATATTTGCATGTACTTTGTACGTTCTCCCAATGCTTGCCTGGGTTTTCAGATACGTTGGTTTCCTCCCACATGCCAAAGCCATATTGATAGGGAGCTTACATGGTGAGCCCTACTTGGGAGAGCGTTGACTATATCTGTAATGCACCATGCTATATAAATATGCAAAATATATAAGTCCCCGGGTAACATTGGGTAATTTCTCTTGTAATAGAATTCTAAGTACAAATTTTAAACAACAAAGTTTACATCTTTCATACAATGGATATTTGTTTACAAACCATGAACATTTCTCTACATTTATGACCACAGGTTAGTACAATATAGCCAGATTTTCTGTAACTTTTTCTGTAACTTGCTGCTTCCTCGAATTAATATTGGTAAGTCAAGAAAATGCCAAATTTCAAAACACATAACACTTACAGCCACAACCTGATCGTCATATTTTTTATGTATAAATAAAACCGGTAATATAAAATAAAGGAGATTGAGAAGAAGCAGACATATAAGAGTTCTCACTGCAGTAACATGAGCTTCAGCAGTCTCAGCTCTAAAATTGGTAGCAGAATTCTGCATTTGTTGGATGTGTCTGTACAGAGACATAATGGTGGCCAGAAGAGAAACACAAAATATTACAAAACAAAAAGAAGAAAATGTATAATATAATTTAAAGGAGAGAAACTCTTCTATGGGGGAAAAACTTGGTGAAAAGGAAGTATTATTTATGGATGGTCTTGACAGATCCCGAGCGGCAGGACCACTTATCAGTAAAGAGGCAAGGACAGATGGAATAAGGATCCAGGGGAACATCTTGGGGAAGCCGCGCTGAATAGATATATAGAGGTTTTGGTTGATGTTAACAATCTTCAGGCAAAAATGAATGGCGAGCCAGGTGGAAAAGAGCAAAGTGCAAAACTTTATAGACAAATATATAAGCTGAGCGTTCAGCTGTGCAAAACTAGATATTAGGTGGTACCTTTGAATCATTATACTATGTCTACAACCTAATTGAAATATTCTGTAAGACAGGCCTAATAGTCCAAGTCCGGAGATGAGCTGATCACTTATATCAAGTCTTCTGTTCTTCATCCAGTCCAGAATATTCACAACTACTATGAACATGTATCCGGGGAAAGTGATCAACAAAGCGATATAATCTATTACCAATGTGCTGATGCGCAAAGCTGTTATAATATCGGTGCCCATATTGTGGAAGGCTCAAGTAAGTGACAAATTCCTTTGAAAAAGAGTTTCCGTCTGACTGAGATGTTATGAAAACCCAACATTTTATTGTAAGCTGATATAGGAAAAATGCAAATTGTATTGGAGCACAAAACATCTGATCCTTTAGCCTTGTTTGACTATTCTTGAAATTTTAATGAAATCAATCCGAGCCCGACTTCATGAATTTCATGTTTTAAGGCAATAAGATGTACATAAAAAACAGTGACCGAGATATGAGATGAGATATTGATACAGCCATTGATGAGGTCAAGTGTCAAGTTAAGCTTTGCTATAGCAGTACACTAAAAATACAATAGTAAACATGGTTTTATGTGCATGTGTATAAAGGCTACCTAGGAGAAATTAAATTTGTTTAGACGTTGCACTACTTCAGGATCAGATACATTTTCTTATTTTTCTTTTTCGTACAAGTGGTTTTGTTCAAATAATTTTTGCGTCTTTTTTTCGGTAGCACTTAGGGCTTTATTTTTCTATTTTTGCATGTTTTTCCTTTCTTTTAATCTCAAGTGATTTTGAAGTTGTTTTGTCGAGATACATTTCGGTTTAAGTTAGTGGTAAATATTGATCAATATTTTTGGCTATTTATTTATAAATAAAATAGGAGATTTGATGGAAAATTTCAAAAATTTAGCACCCAAATATGTTAATAAATATTATGTACCATATCTTGCTTTATATTGCCATCATTTTTTTTTAATCATTCTTGAGTTTATTTTGAATGTTAGAAGGCTTACAAGTCTTCCCAAACCAATTATTCATTGCAGTTCGCAAAAGGAATTTTAAAGGTCTATTTTTTTTTTATTTTTTTTTTATTATAGAGACTCTCATAAAACACCTCATTTTCAAAATTGCACCCCTTGATTCAAAATTACATTTGGGAATTTAGTTAACCCTTAAGCATTTCATGTGAATTAAAACAATATGACATTTCATTTGTTTTTTTCAATAGTAAATTCCTTTAGTCCTAAAATTACACCTTCTCAAGGGGGTTAAAGGATAAATGCATCTATGAGTTTGCTATGCAGTTTCTCCTGAGCACAGAAATACCCCACCTACGGGTTTAAACTGATGTTTGGTTACACGGTTGATTACCAAAGAGCCGGAGCGACACTGGATGTTTGACAAGCAGAATTTTTTGGAATAGTTTTCAGGTGCCATATTTCATTTGCAGAGCCGCTAGGGTACCAATACAATGGAAACCCTCCAATAGTGACTTTATTGTGGAAACTACACCCTCATGGAATCTATCAAGATGTATAGTGAGCATTTTGACCCTACAGCTGTTTCACAAATTTTATTAACATTGGAACAGGAAAATGAAAAATTACTGAAATATCACTTTATCCTAATATTTTTCATTTTCAAAAGGGGTTAAAGGAGAAAAAGCCCCACAAAGTGTTTCAAAATTCCTTCTGAATACAGAAATATCCCCATATGTGGTCGTAATCTTCTGTATAGGTACATGACGGGGCTCTTTCAGAATAGTAAGAGCTCTATTTGACTTTTAGACGGAAGATTTTTCAGATAACATTTCAAGTTCAATGTCAAGGGCGCTGGCAGAGCCCCTAAAATACCAGTACAATGTAAACCTCCGCAAAATTGATCTCATTTTGAAAACTACACCCCTCACAGAATATATCAAGGAATATAGCCAGCATTTTGGCCCCACAGCTGTTTCACATATCTTATTAACTTTGGGAATTGAAAATGAACTGTCCATTTAGCCCCAAATGTTTAATTTTCGCAAGGGGTTAAAGGAGATAAAGCATCCCACCGTTCATTGCAAAATGTATCCAGAACATAGCAATATCTGATATGTGATCGTAAATTGCTGTATGGGTATATGGCAGGGCTCAGACTAGAAAGAGCACCATTTGGATTTTAGAGGGCAGATTTTACTGTAATAGTTTTCAAATGCCATGTTGTAGTTGCAGAATCCCTAAAGCACCAGGACAATGGAAACCCCCCAAAAGTGACCTCATTTTGGAAACTACACCCCTCATAGAATTTATCAAGGCATATAATGAGCATTTTGACTCAAGAGATTTTTTTCAAAAAAGAAATGTGTAGTGGATGGTGCAAAATGAAAATTGAAATTTTCTTCAATATTTGCTACTTTAGGGCCCGATATGTCATGTCCAGCTTGTGCGACTTTCAATGGTCAACTCTCCAGTTATTATGCTCTGTTTCTTGATTTTGGAAACACCCTATATGCAGCCATAATCTTTTGTCAGGAAACAGCACCAAGCACATTTGAGGCTTAATCTGGACATTTAGGGCCCCTTCACACGGCGTATATCGGTGTATATGCCGATATACACGCGCTTCCCATTGAAATCAATCGGCTCTGTTTTGAAGCGTCGTGCTCGGACACGTGTATACGTGTCTAAATGAGCGGCGCGCTTACGCCGTGTGAAGGGGCCCTTATACTGCATTGGAAGCCATTTACTGAAGCCCCGAAATAAAATAAATAATTCACCCTTAAATTTGATCCCATTTTAGAAGGTACACCCTTCACCCTCGCAGAATTTATCAGGAGCTATTATAGAGCGTTTCCCAAAAATGATTGTGCAAAGTGAAAAATGAAATTTTGAATGAAATATGCCATTTCAATTTCCAATGTTGGTTTGACAGCGACTGCAAAGCTCTACGTCGTTCTCTAAGGACAGCCTCCAACAAGAGACAAAGAGACCCCAACAACAAGGAGGCGAGGGAAGCCTACAACAATCTACGCAAGCAATACAAAGGCATCCTCAGAGAGAAGAAACAGAGGTACCTCTTCCAAAAAATGGAGCAACTCGAGGACTCTCTCAAAGACAGCTCATTCTGGGAGACCTGGCACCACATGGGCACAAAGCCCAAGAAAAACTCCCTCCACATCCAAAACGGCAACATCTGGCTCAACTACTTCAGAGGTCTCTACAAAAACATCCCAGAAGAAGAACGAACCCCAGAACAGCAACAGATAACCACCAAACTGAGGGACATGGAGAAAGTCATCAAGGACTTCCAGAACCCTCTGGACTCACCAATCACCATAAAAGATATACAGGAAAGAATTGCCCTGCTGAAAGGCAAAAAGGCCAGTGGCCCTGACGACGTCCTACCAGAGATGATAAAATACAGCCCTCCAGCAATACACGCGGCACTGGCAAAAACACCCTCGTCCTCAATACCGGACACTTCCCCCAAGACTGGAACAAAGGCCAATGGTGACCAATATGACCCCAACAACTACAGAGGGATCTCTGTCAGCAGCACACTGGGGAAACTGTTGAACAGCATCATCAATAACAGAATCCTCACCTTCCTCACACAACACGAGGTCCTCAGCAACAGCCAAGCAGGGTTCATGCCAAACCACCGCACCACGGACCATATTTACACCCTGCACAGCCTCATCAAGACCCATGTCCACAACACCAGAAGAAAGGCAAGGCAAAGGCAAGATATTTGCCTGCTTCGTAGACTTTAAGAAGGCATTTGACTCAGTATGGCACCCGGGTCTGCTCCTGAAACTCCTAGAGAATGGAATAGGAGGAAGAACATATGACGTCATCAAGAGCTCCTACAACAGAAACCAATGCAGTGTGAAGGTGAATGGGAAAAGGACGGCATACTTCCAACAGGCCCGAGGGGCCTACTTAGCCAAAGCACAGGCTCTATACAAATTGTGCACAGACAAAAATGCAAAGTGTAAAAAAGTTTATTCAGCAGATAATGATTTCACCAGTCTGTAACCCTTTGTCAAAAAAACTAAAATGTATCCGATAGGCCATCCTGACATTTATGAAAATAATGGTTAGATAAAAAATTATGTTGGTATTGCCAGAGTTAAGGTTTATCCACCCAGAGACTGGTTTTTCCGGGTCCTACCAGTGAAAATGAAGGGTAATTTAATGTTCCCCATTTGCAACACCTACGCAACAAGTTCAATGATGGATGTTACACGCACAGTGATGAGCAACGCTCTCTGACAGGTACTTGGTGTACAATAGAATTAGAGATGGCTTTGGAAAAAGGTTACAAGCTGGCAGAGGTCTATGAGGTGTGACATTTTCCTTACACGATGGACAAACTGTTTGCTCCCTACCTCAAACTTCATCTTAGGACAAAGCAAGAGGAATCGGGTTATCCGAGCTGGTGTACAGATTCTGATAAGAAAAAACAATATATCGAAGCCTTTCTTGAAAAAGAAGATGTATGATTACAACCAGTAAATATCGAAAACAGGCAGGTAGGTCTCCAAACTTTTCTTAAATTCATTATGGGGAAAGTTTGCGCAGAGATCTAATTTACCCTGCATCAGCATCGTGAATGACCCCGATGAACTCTTTAGCTATGTTTTTCTCCCATACTACGAGGTTTCAGAGCTAAATTGTATCGATAATGAAACAGCATCAGTCAATTGGAAATATGCAGAAGGGCACCGCACAATCAACAAAAACACAAACATTTTTAGAGCGTGTTTTACAACTGCCTACTCCCTGCTGGACAGGCTGCAGGAAAGGTGCCTTTATCACGACACGGATTCTGTCATTTTTGTTCATCATGAAGGTGACTGGTGCCCCCCTTTAGGTGATTATTAGGAGGAATTAACTAGCAAAATAACACTTACATCACAGAATACTACGTCCAAAATCCTACGGGTACAAACTGAATAATGTTAAGACATTTTTAAAGGTTAAGGGTATCACACTAAACTTTGCTAATTCTCGGAATGTCAATTTTGACAGCCTGAAGGATTTAGTTTTGGATTACATTCGCAACCGTGATCTTGAAACCCAGAAATGTATATCTGTGGAGCAGCCAGATTTTGTTAGAAATAAGAAATTATTGCAGATTGAAACAAGGCCATTGCGCAAAACAGAGGTGTGTGTATATACATAGAGATGGCTGCAAGATGATTTTACTACACTAGTTTTCGGCCTCTAATACCTTTATGGCACACTTACACAATTTTTTTTTCAGGTGGATCCCGTTTTTGAAAGACAGTCGCCACTCGATTTTACAGCGACGTCATTTGTGTTTTAACTCCAAGGACACCCGCTTACAACATCCTTTTTCATGCATTTTGGCAGGTCTGTCCAATTCTGGAAAAAGTGATTTTGTAAGAAAACTACTAGAAAATACTGACACACATTTATCACACAAATCCGATAATATTGTTTGGTTTTGTCCTTGTTGGCAAAAACTTTGACGAACTCTTCCTACGCTTTTCCACACATCAGGTTTATTGAAGGTCTACCATATATATTTGTAGATTTACCAGACAAGGTAAATTTGACTGTTGATGATCTTATGGATACCTCTAGTGCAAACAACGAGCTTAAAAAAGGCATTCACCAAGTATGTGCATCATAGAAATCTAAGTATTTTGTATCTGGTGCAGAAAGGACAAATTCCGCTAAAGGATCATCAGAAAAAGATACCAAAGAAGTGGCGCAAAGCTAAAAGGAGACTGTGTGATGAAACAATCACCATAAAGAAAAAGAAGCGCTTAGTGAATCAAACAGGTGGATTCATAGGTCCGCTATTGGGACTTGCAATTCCATTAATAACGAGTTTGCTTTTTAACAAATAATGAATCATGCGGAGAAAATGTACTTGGTGCCCAGACACGAACTCAACAGAATAAGCCAGATCTTTACACCTCCACCCAAAGTAAGACAGAGCATAATACAACATATGGATACTGAAAATAGTGGTATTTACACAGCTCTGACTTACTGGTTGATGTGGAAATTAAAAGATACACCAATATAATGCAAAGATACTTGATTCCTGCTAAACAGGTAGGTAAAGAGCTAGTGACTTTAAACCTTGTTAACCAATCTGATCCTGGTCATCAACAATTGCCAAATACAACTGCTGATAAAAGCGATTCAATCCTTGAAATTGTAACACATGTGAACCCCTATTTTAAGAAAAATGCTAAACTTTTGTTAAGTAGGATGATGCAGAGTAGAGGAATTACAACGTCAAATGATAAAGGTGATTTTATTTACAAGGGCAGTGTTGTTCCTGGTTCTATCATGCTGGACCTTGTGCAAAATGCAAGGCAAAGCCAAAGGGTCTCATGAAACAAAACCCCTCCAGGCTGGATTGAATTTATGCTTACCATGGCCAATATAAATATGCCGTCTACTGTTGTGGGTAATTTATCTACTAGAGAGATTCTGGAGGGTTTAAAAACTAACCTGAATAAGTTGTCTGTAAATGTCAACCCTAAGCATTATCTCCTGGCCAAACCCTCCTCAGCTATTGGTATGTCAAAGGACAGATTATTTCCTAAACAGTGACTCACTCCCATGCTACAATCTACTTGGTTAAGCTTGTAAATTGTAAATACTGATCATGTGTATGTTATTGTATAATATAACTCTACTAACCATATTTTTGAATTTATATGCACGGTAACACTTTATCTTAGTGATCATTTGTATATGATTATTGTATAATGTAACTCTACTAACCGTATTTTTTAATTTATATGTGCTGTAACACTTTATCTGCTGAATAAACTTTTTAAAACTTTGTGTTTTTGTCTGTGCTTAATTTGTATACAGCCATTAGCTTAGAAATTAATAGATCTCTCATAAGACATGTCCCAGGATGTCTCTACCTGACTGTATAGCTAGGCAGGGCGCACGCTCCTGATAGGTGATATGAGAGACGTATCAAGTTCATTCTAATTGCCACACCACATCAAACTATACACCCCTTAAGCCCCAATGTAATATAGCACCACTCCTAACTATACACCCCTTACATTCCAATGTAATATAGCCAGCGCCGCCTGATGTAGCTAAAAAGGAGAATGTTAGCGTTTTGGGGGATTTTTTTTACAATAAGGACCGTATAATAGAATGTAATGCTGGTTTTCATTTGGGATGGGAAATTAAACTTGATTATATGACATGATCAAACTGACACCGCATTCTAGAGACAGTCACATTCTTGAGGACATCACATTAGAGATGAGCAAACAGTGAAATGTTCGAAGTTCGAAATTCGATTCGAGTAGCCGCTCAACGCTCAACTGTTCGATCGAATATCAAACCCCATTATAGTTTATGGGGAAAAAATACCCATTAAGGGGGAAATCACTATTCGACTCAGGAGGGTCACCAAGTCCACTATGACGCCCCAGGAAATGATGCCAACACCATGGAATGCAACTGGGACAGCAGGGGAAGCATGCCTGGGGGCATCTAGCATGCCCAAGTCACTGTATTACGTCAGGATCCCTGTCAGCTTGCGATATGCGGGAGCTGACTTTTTCCCATAGGAATGCATTGACCAGTGTTCATTGGCTGAATGCCATACAGAGTACAGCATTTGGCCAATCAACGCTGGTTCTGCCGGAGGCTCGTCTGTGAGGAGGCGCAGTCTAAGATCGGACCAGAATGGAGACTGTTGTGGACCGATCTTAGACTCCGCCTCCTCCGGCAGAACCAGCGTTGATTGCTTGAATGCTGTACTCTGTATGGCTTTCAGTCAATCAACACTGGTCAATGCATTCCTATGCCGAGATGTAGCAGTGCTAGCCGTGCGCTCAGCTCGGCTACTCCGGAACTTTTTCACATTTTGTCACCTTACAGTAACAAACTTAAATATATTTTATTGAGATGTTAAGTGATAGAACAACACAAAGTAGCAGATAATTGTGTAGTGGAAGGAAAATGATTCTCAAAATTTTAATCAAGTGAAAATTTGAAAAGAGTGATGTGCAGAAGTATTCTTTCCCCTCTATCAATACTTTACAGAGCCACCTTTCGCTGAAATTCCTACTGTACATCTTTTGGGGTCTGTCTCTACCAGCTTTGTGCAGAAACTGAGAATTTTGCCCAATTTTCTTTGCAAAATAGCTCAATCTCATTAATCGGATAGAGCGCAAGTGTGAACAGCAATTTTCATATCTTGCCACAGATGCTCAATGAGATTTAGGTCTAGAAATTGACTGAGCCGTTCTAACACATGAATATCCTTTGATCTAAACCATTCCTCTGTAACTCTGGCTGTATGTTTAGGGCCATTGTCTTTCTGAAAGGTGAATCTCCTTCCCATTATCAAGGGGGGGGTTTAACCTCCAACAGGTTTTCTTCCAGGATTGTCCTGTATTTAGCTCCATCCATCTTCCCATCAATTCTAATCAGCTTCCCAGTCCCCTCTGAAGAACAGCAATCCCACAGCATGATGCTGCCACCACCATATTTCACATCGTGTATTCAGGCGGATGAGCATGGTTACTTTTCCACAACACTTAGGCCAAAAAGTTCAACTTTGGTCTCATCTGACCAGAGACCTTCTTCCACATTTGCTGTGTCCCCTATATGGCTTGTGGCAAACTTCAAACACCACTTCTTATATCTTTCGTACAACATTGGTTTTCTTCTTGCCATTCTTCCATAAAGGCCAGATTTGTGAAGTGCACAACTTATAGTTGTCATGGAAAGATTCTCCCACCTGAGTTGTAGATTTCAGCAGCTCCTGCAGAGCGACCATGGGCGCTCAGCTGCTTCTCTTACCAGTACTTTCCTCACTTGATCTGATAGTTTAAGTGGACTTGGTAGGACTGCAGTTGTAGAATACTTTTTCCATTTTTGGATGATGGATTGAACAGTGCACCTTGGAATACTCAAAGCTTGGGATATGTTTTTACAACTTAACCCTGCTTTAAACTTCTCCACAACTCACCACCTTTCTGGTGAGTTCCTTGGTCTTCATGATGCTATTTGTCCACTAGTGTTCTCTTACAAACCTCTGAGGCCTTCACCGAACAGGTGTATTTATACTGAAGACAAACCGGAATCCAGCATACACCGAACGATGAATTAAAACTTGAAACTTTATTCTTCAATTCATTAAAAAAACGCTCATTACATCCATATGGAGTGAGACATAGATACTTCTATGTCTCACTCCATATGGATGTAACGAGCGTTTTTTAATGGATTGAAGAATAAAGTTTCAAGTTTTAATTCATCGTTCGGTGTATGCTGGATTTCCAATTTGTCTGCAGTATATTTCTTCTTACGGGTTCAAGTCCACCTGTTTTCTGTGCATCCCAACGAGGAGATCATGATTCAAGGGTGAGCTGGATATATGTTTCTTTTGCTATTGCTGGTATTTATACTGAGACTAAATTACACATGTCTGGACTCTATTAACCCATTAAGTGACTTCTGTAGGCAATTGTGCACACTGGAATTTATTTAGGGGTATCAGAGTACAGAGGACTGAATACTTTTGCACATCACACTTTTCAAATTCGTATCTGATCAAAATTTTAAAGACCATGTATAATGTGCATTCCACTTCACAATTATCTGCTGCTTTGTGTCAGAAATTGACATTAGGACTGCTATAGAGATAAGCATAGTGGCCCTAGCATTCCTTATAGCTCTTAGGCTATATAACATCAGTACTGCTATACTGCAATGTAGGGGGATCAGTGAGATTTTTGCAGCACAGATTGACCCGTTGGACACACAGACAGTGTAGGAACTGATCTCCTCTGCAAACTAAAGTGTAACATTATCTACACACTGAAAGATATATTGTTACATTCCCCAGTCTCAAGAATTTGAGGGTTCCCCCACTTCCTATTTATCATGACAGTCAACTGCCCAGAATTAATCCCATAAGAAAACATTGACAGTATGGACATGGGACATTTGATAGACCGTACTTGGGTGGACACACATCAGCTGTTTTGTCTCAGGGACACAGCAGGGGAAAGCCCTACAAATATCACTATTAGACCTGGTAACATTGGTTTTCCCTCTCCATAATAATTAAAAATGACTTGAAAATTATCCTGATATATTAGCTAATAATATAACTTTTTGTAAATATGAGGCTAAAGTGTCTTGTATCTAGCCATATTTGATTTGGAAGGGGAGAATCCACACAATTATGCCCATTGTCATGTAGACTCGATCTTTGTAGCTTCAGTGCATATTTTTAAGAATTAATATAAAGGAAACAGAGTATTTCCAGAAGGTGAATGTGTGTAGACTGTATGGTTTATAGCAGGGGTACTTAATAGAGATGAGCGAACACTAAAATGTTCGAGGTTCGAAATTCGATTCGAACAGCCGCTCAATGTTCGTGTGTTCGAACGGGTTTCGAACCCCATTATAGTCTATGGGGAACAGATACTCGTTAAGGGGGAAACCCAAATCCGTGTCTGGAGGGTCACCAAGTCCACTATGACACCCCAGGAAATGATGCCAACACCTCTGGAATGACACTGGGACAGCAGGGGAAGCATGTCTGGGGGCATCTAACACACCAAAGACCCTCTATTACCCCAACATCACAGCCTAACAACTACACACTTGACACACTCAATACCACCTCTCTGACAGTAGGAAAACACCTTGAAACGTGTATTTGGCACTTGCAGTGAGAAGAGCTTGTCACCAGCAGTGAATCTGGCCCTTGTAGTAAGTTGAGGTTGGCACCAACATTTGTTTTGAAAATCAGGGTGGATTGAGCCTCTAACCAGCAGAGTTTGGGCAAATTCATGGTGGAGGGAGCCTCTAAAAACCCCAGTTTGGACCAATTCATGGTGGAGGGAGCCTCTAAACAGCCCAGTTTGGGCAAATTCATGGTGGAGGGAGCCTCTAAAAACCCCAGTTTGGACCAATTCATGGTGGAGGGAGCCTCTAAACAGCCCAGTTTGGACCAATTCATGGTGGAGGGAGCCTCTAAAAACCCCAGTTTGGACCAATTCATGGTGGAGGGAGCCTCTAAACAGCCCAGTTTGGGCAAATTCATGGTGGAGGGAGCCTCTAACCAGCCCAGTTTGGACCAATTCATGGTGGAGGGAGCCTCTAAAAACCCCAGTTTGGACCAATTCATGGTGGAGGGAGCCTATAAACAGCCCAGTTTGGACCAATTCATGGTGGAGGGAGCCTCTAAAAACCCCAGTTTGGACCAATTCATGGTGGAGGGAGCCTCTAAACAGCCCAGTTTGGACCAATTCATGGTGGAGGGAGCCTCTAAACAGCCCAGTTTGGGCAAATTCATGGTGGAGGGAGCCTCTAAAAAACCCCCAGTTTGAACCAATTCATGGTGGAGGGAGCCTCTAAAAACCCCAGTTTGGACCAATTCATGGTGGAGGGAGCCTCTAAACAGCCCAGTTTGGGCAAATTCATGGTGGAGGGAGCCTCTAAACAGCCCAGTTTGGGCAAATTCATGGTGGAGGGAGCCTCTAAAAACCCCAGTTTGGACCAATTCATGGTGGAGGGAGCCTCTAAAAACCCCAGTTTGGACCAATGCATGGTGGAGGGAGCCTCTAAAAACCCCAGTTTGGACCAATTCATGATGGAGGGAGCCTCTAAACAGCCCAGTTTGGGCAAATTCATGGTGGAGGGAGCCTCTAAAAAACCCCAGTTTGGACCAATTCATGGTGGAGGGAGCCTCTAAAAACCCCAGTTTGGACCAATTCATGGTGGAGGGGAGCCTCTAAACAGCCCAGTTTGGGCAAATTCATGGTGGAGGGAGCCTCTAAACAGCCCAGTTTGGGCAAATTCATGGTGGAGGGAGCCTCTAAAAACCCCCAGTTTGGACCAATTCATGGTGGAGGGAGCCTCTAAAAACCCCAGTTTGGACCAATTCATGGTGGAGGGAGCCTCTAAAAACCCCAGTTTGGACCAATTCATGATGGAGGGAGCCTCTAAACAGCCCAGTTTGGGCAATTTCGTGGTGGAGGGAGCCTCTAAAAATCCCCAGTTTGGACCAATTCATGGTGGAGGGAGCCTCTAAAACCCCCAGTTTGGACCAATTCATGGTGGAGGGAGCCTCTAAACAGCCCAGTTTGGGCAAATTCATGGTGGAGGGAGCCTCTAAACAGCCCAGTTTGGGCAAATTCATGGTGGAGGGAGCCTCTAAAAACCCCCAGTTTGGACCAATTCATGGTGGAGGGAGCCTCTAAAATCCCCAGTTTGGACCAATTCATGGTGGAGGGAGCCTCTAAACAGCCCAGTTTGGGCAAATTCATGGTGGAGGGAGCCTCTAAACAGCCCAGTTTGGGCAAATTCATGGTGGAGGGAGCCTCTAAAAACCCCAGTTTGGACCAATTCATGGTGGAGGGAGCCTCTAAAAACCCCAGTTTGGGCAAATTCATGGTGGAGGGAGCCTCTAACCAGCCCAGTTTGGGCAAATTCATGGTGGAGGGAGCCTCTAAAAACCCCAGTTTGGACCAAATCATGGTGGAGGGAGCCTCTAAACAGCCCAGTTTGGGCAAATTCATGGTGGAGGGAGCCTCTAAAAACCCCCAGTTTGGACCAATTCATGGTGGAGGTAGCCTCTAAAAACCCCAGTTTGGACCAATTCATGGTGGAGGGAGCCTCTAAACAGCTCAGTTTGGGCAAATTCATGGTGGAGGGAGCCTCTAAACAGCCCAGTTTGGGCAAATTCATGGTGGAGGGAGCCTCTAAAAACCCCAGTTTGGACCAATTCATGGTGGAGGGAGCCTCTAAACAGCCCAGTTTGGACCAATTCATGGTGGAGGGAGCCTCTAAAAACCCCAGTTTGGACCAATTCATGGTGGAGGGAGCCTCTAAACAGCCCAGTTTGGGCAAATTCATGGTGGAGGGAGCCTCTAACCAGCCCAGTTTGGACCAATTCATGGTGGAGGGAGCCTCTAAAAACCCCAGTTTGGACCAATTCATGGTGGAGGGAGCCTATAAACAGCCCAGTTTGGACCAATTCATGGTGGAGGGAGCCTCTAAAAACCCCAGTTTGGACCAATTCATGGTGGAGGGAGCCTCTAAACAGCCCAGTTTGGACCAATTCATGGTGGAGGGAGCCTCTAAACAGCCCAGTTTGGGCAAATTCATGGTGGAGGGAGCCTCTAAAAAACCCCAGTTTGAACCAATTCATGGTGGAGGGAGCCTCTAAAAACCCCAGTTTGGACCAATTCATGGTGGAGGGAGCCTCTAAACAGCCCAGTTTGGGCAAATTCATGGTGGAGGGAGCCTCTAAACAGCCCAGTTTGGGCAAATTCATGGTGGAGGGAGCCTCTAAAAACCCCAGTTTGGACCAATTCATGGTGGAGGGAGCCTCTAAAAACCCCAGTTTGGACCAATGCATGGTGGAGGGAGCCTCTAAAAACCCCAGTTTGGACCAATTCATGATGGAGGGAGCCTCTAAACAGCCCAGTTTGGGCAAATTCATGGTGGAGGGAGCCTCTAAAAAACCCCAGTTTGGACCAATTCATGGTGGAGGGAGCCTCTAAAAACCCCAGTTTGGACCAATTCATGGTGGAGGGAGCCTCTAAACAGCCCAGTTTGGGCAAATTCATGGTGGAGGGAGCCTCTAAACAGCCCAGTTTGGGCAAATTCATGGTGGAGGGAGCCTCTTAAAAACCCCCAGTTTGGACCAATTCATGTGGAGGGAGCCTCTAAAAACCCCAGTTTGGACCAATTCATGGTGGAGGGAGCCTCTAAAAACCCCAGTTGGACCAATTCATGATGGAGGGAGCCTCTAAACAGCCCAGTTTGGGCAATTTCGTGGTGGAGGGAGCCTCTAAAAATCCCCAGTTTGGACCAATTCATGGTGGAGGGAGCCTCTAAAACCCCCAGTTTGGACCAATTCATGGTGGAGGGAGCCTCTAAACAGCCCAGTTTGGGCAAATTCATGGTGGAGGGAGCCTCTAAACAGCCCAGTTTGGGCAAATTCATGTGGAGGGAGCCTCTAAAAACCCCAGTTTGGACCAATTCATGGTGGAGGGAGCCTCTAAAAACCCCAGTTTGGACCAATTCATGGTGGAGGGAGCCTCTAAACAGCCCAGTTTGGCAAATTCATGGTGGAGGGAGCCTCTAAACAGCCCAGTTTGGGCAAATTCATGGTGGAGGGAGCCTCTAAAAACCCCAGTTTGGACCAATCATGTGGAGGGAGCCTCTAAACAGCCCAGTTTGGGCAAATTCATGGTGGAGGGAGCCTCTAAAAACCCCAGTTTGGACCAATTCATGGTGGAGGGAGCCTCTAAACAGCCCAGTTTGGACCAATTCATGGTGGAGGGAGCCTCTAAAACCCCAGTTTGGACAATTCATGGTGGAGGGAGCCTCTAAACAGCCCAGTTTGGGCAAATTCATGGTGGAGGGAGCCTCTAAACAGCCCAGTTTGGACCAATTCATGGTGGAGGGAGCCTCTAAAACCCCAGTTTGGACCAATCATGGTGGAGGGAGCCTCTAAACAGCCCAGTTTGGACCAATTCATGGTGGAGGGAGCCTCTAAAAACCCCAGTTTGGACCAATTCATGGTGGAGGGAGCCTCTAAACAGCCCAGTTTGGGACCAAATTCATGGTGGAGGGAGCCTCTAAACAGCCCAGTTTGGGCAATTCATGGTGAGGGAGCCTCTAAACACCCCCAGTTTTGGACCAATTCATGGTGGAGGGGAGCCTCTAAAAACC